>NC_089757.1:21893264-21903264 GCF_040412425.1 Macrobrachium rosenbergii
GTGGTAAAGAGCAAAATTTTACTCATTCACTTACAAACACACATACACACACACACAAGTGTGTGCTATCATACTTTGCTTCAGACAGATACAGATACGAGAAACCGATTTTGCAGATAATCATGTAATAAAATAACATTGACAATACTTGAAGTAAATATAAAATGGCAGCAATGAATGCCATCCTCAGTGGCAAAAACTGAAAAGGATCCATGTAATATTAATATTAATAAAAAATTGAAAAGCAGAATAACAACGGCTGTATCAGCACAAACAAGAACAACATTGGCAGTAATAAGAGCCCATGGAAAACAGTACAGAAAAATGTTACAATGCAACACAGTATTACTGAAACATATTGGAACCTAACCAAAAAGACATCAAGTATGTCTATCAGACACAGACCTTCAATAGAGACAGATGATAAGGTGAACGTTATAATGATCAAAATAAACGATAAAAAAGTAACAATAACAACACAGACGAGAATAACGATGGAGGAACATTTCAATGACGCCTACAAAACACTTGAGGTCATCCATACCAAAAAAAAAAAAAGCGATCCTGTCATTAAGAAACAGAAGTCTCGTTTTTCCTATAATTTTGACCTTCTCGCTTCACTGTATAAGATCTTGTGCATTAGAAGATTGCTTTTATTTCTTAGCCAGAAGATCAGATTGAACATGGTTTTCCTGAAACTGGTTTTCATATAATCTAGCCGATTTTCTATCAACAAGCTTGTAGCAGAAAAGCCTGTTTGTAAGGGTCTCAGAATGCCATCATGAATAACAGTAATAGTCTCATGACCTCTCGGCTAAAACTCGTCCAAAGTGAAATTCCTTTAAAGATGCAGCAATACGACAGCAACAGCAATATTTTCGTTCACCGGGGGCAGAAGGCAAACCTCTTTGCAATCATGCTGACAGTCGCTGACGGCTTATATCGTCCTTGTTCTACATCACCGTACCTTTTAGATCGTCCGTGATAATTTAGACCAGACATGGGAATTCATGAACAAATTCCACACGGTGATTCCAGAGGAATACTTGTGGCTCTTGAACGTGTTAAAGCGATCTAAATCAGGGGAGCAGTGACATCAACAATGCTGTAGCCATGCATTTTTATATTCTTTTAATCACATCGTAAATTCTGTTTATTCATGCACCTATATCTGTATCAACTTTTACTTTCTTTATATGTATATATATATATATATATATACTGTATATATATATATATATATATATATATATATATATATATATACATACATATTCATATATATAAATGTATATATATATAAATGTATATATATATATATATACATATTATATATATATTCATATATATATGTATATATATATATATATATATATATATATATATATATATATTACTTAATCTTCATTCACTTGTATTTTTTATTATGAGGTACTCTCAGCAATTTCTCTTTTCTCAACTCTATTTTTTCCTCAACGTTTATGTTTTACCATGGGCGTTCTCCTATGTAAGAGCGTGCTTACAGAGTTGATAGCCCTTTTATCTTACTCATTATGAAAGTGCGCACGTGACCATTATGATTAATATTACTGATAAACCTTAAGCGGTTCTTCAAAGCCTTCAGCGTCTTGACGACAACGAGAATCGCAGCGTCATCTCACAGGTCATCTAACAAGATGACCTGTCGCCGATTGTTATTCAGTGCCATCCATGTTACGCATGACCTTCGACTTAAAGCAGAATGGGTCAATGATTATCGAGCATAGCAATGGGAGGAGGAAATGTTTTATTGTTGAGTATCATAACGGGAGGTACAGTAGTACTAACCCGACCGTTGACAGCGAAGTCCATTATTAACAAAACACGGGAAAAAATTACAACGAGCTGGGAACGTTTACACATACCCATTAACGGAAATGGTTAATTTGTAACAAATTAACGAATAAATACATGACAGCAATGCTGTGACAGAGCGAAGGGTTTTAAGAATGTGAATACAAATACATGTATATGCGGGTATGTATAGGTGTGTATATATACACATAAAACCCGCCTATTTCCAAAGGCGTTGTTGCCATACATTTATCCACGTGAAGATTTTTGTTTTCCTTTCTCAACAATTAACCGTTTCCCTTGACTGGAATTGGCTTCAGAATGAAGGCTAAGCTCACTGTGTATAAGATAAGAAAAAATTCACAATGTAACATTAACTGTGTCCATATAGGTTTCGTATATAAAACATAATTCTTAGAGAGAGCCCCACATACGTAGTCCCTTAATACTCACCGTGAGGGTCAAAAGCAACATGAAACGCTACGTCAGTTTCACATTTAAGCATAAAAAACGAGCCAGTAAAACAATAAAAAATGATGACAAACCTATTTATATTCAGATCCACTTGCAAGTACTGGACACAAATAAAAGCAAGACAAAAATACAGGACTATCATCTTATGGGGTGGTGTGGTTCCCCAGAATATGCATGAGCCCATTTATGCTGGGGTGAGAAGCTAAAGAATGCGTCCGAATTTTCAATAATGTTTAACAAAAGAACAGATTGGTGAAGACTCAGATAGAGACACACAGTCATAACCCCAATGCTGGCACTTCAACATAATTATATAATTGGATAATCTTGTGACTCAAATGGACGAGTCAAAGTAAGCATAAACTTCCTAAATCTGAAAAAAAGCAGGAAATTTAATTGTTACCAAAGACGTACTTAAGAACCCAAAATTCTAATGTGGTTAAGGGTACTATTTTGGTTATATTAACACTAACAAACAACCAACAATTAAACGTAATTCATCAGAATTAGTAAGACATATATGTATGTGCTGATAATTATCACAGAGAGAACACAGGCAAATGCACAAAGAGAGAGAGAGAGAAAGAAAAAGAGAAAGAGAGGGAAACGTGTGGAGGAGGCTGTCGTGTTTGGGCTCCACAAATGGTAATTACAACGTTAATGACATTGTTATCTTAATGGTGGATGGGAGGGGGTAGAGGGTTCGTTCATAACCGTCTGTTTGTCACTGAGTGACTTTGCCGTAGCCTCAGGGCTCTCTCTCTCTCTCTCTTCTGGCATCTTCATTTATAAATGAAACCTAAATACTCGAAAGAATTGACTAAAAAGTGAATAGTTCACAGAACTCCTACCAAGGTACCTGTGAACGATTTACTTGCTCTCTCTCTCTCTCTCTCTCTCTCTCTCTCTCTCTCTCTCTCTCAGCATAATGGGCTATTCAGTGAATGGAAAAGCAGGAAAACCGCCCAAGCATCACGCAGCGATGCAGCGGAGGCCAGAAAATCACAAGGAGAAATTAGCTCAGCGGCCGAGCGTTCCGTGTCAGGGGTCACAGTCTTTAACAGAGTGGATGTTGGCCTTTGTTGTCACAGACGAGCAAAACTGAAATGCGCGTGAAGGAATAAGTAGGTCTTAAGAATGGAAATATTCATGATGGATGAAGTCTTCGAAATGAGGTTATGAAAGAAGGAATCAGTTTCAGTTTAAAGAATGAACAAGTAAAAAATTCGCCGAAGTATCTTCGGCTCAGTCGAATTTTCTGTACATCGTATAATCAAGGCCACCGAGAACAGATGTATCTATCGGTGGTCTCGGTATAATCATATAATGCTGCATGAGCCGCGGCCCGTATAACTTTAACTGTATCGTAACCAGAAGCACGATTATGGCTAACTTTAAACTTAAATAAAATAAAAATAAAAAAAAAATTACTCAGGCTAGAGGGCTGCAATTTGGTATGTTTGATGATTGGAGAGTGGATGATCAACATACCAATTTGAATCCCTCTAGCCTCAGCAGTTTTTAAGATCTGAGGGCGGACATTAAAAGTGTGGACAGAAAAAGTGCGGACGGACTGACAAAGCCGGCACAATAGTGTTCTTTTCAGAAAACTAAAAATTCAAGATGGAATGTTGTCAGATCAAATATTAACGAAGATATCAGTCTAAGAAAATAAATGTTCATAAACGTATAAATCCTAAGGCTAGAAATAATCATACAAGAATATATGCCTGATGAATGAAAACCTTTTTGATGGAATATGTCAAAGGATGTTGGCTGTAAGGCAAGGCACATTTATGAAGGATGGCTTTTTTATTCTTAGGATGAATATCTATGAAGATATTACTGAAAAAAAAAATGCTCTTGGAGGGAGGAAAAAACTAAAGTGTTTTCAAACCTTTAAAGATTAAAAACGATAAAATTTTTAAGAATGGGAAATTCTTAGAGAAAACAAACCCATCCTAAATATACTCCAGCAATAAAAAATACGAAAATATATATTATATCTCCTAAAACATCAAAGACTTTCAACCGTATCTTCGTGTGTGATGAGGATGTCCAAACATCATGGCAGACGTCCAAGCAGCGTGCGTGAGCGAAGTTTTAAAACTCCTCATAACAAAGTGACATCCCAGAGGAAACGGGCGCCGTGTCTCTTCCAGCGATATGAAACGAAACGCTGGAAACTTGTCAGGAAATTCATGATAACTTTCTTTAGGGGCGGAAAATGGAACACCAGACATACGATTATTATAGGAATATACTATTTTCTTTATAAATTCTATTTTGCAAAGGAAGTTATCTGATAAAAGAAATTGCATCAACTAACACAGAAATTCACAGCGATGTTTCCCTTCAAAGACAGAAGATGAAAGACACATTTATTGAGAATAGGACAGAATATAGAATTTAGGCCAGAGGCCAAGCGCTGGGACTTACAAGGTCATTCAGCGCTGAAAGGGAAATTGGGGGTAAAAGGTTACAAAAGTGTAACAGGAGGAAAACCTTGCAGTTGCACTATGAAACAATAGTTAGAGGGTGGAAAGTCAAATGGAAGAAAGAGAATGTGGACGGAGATACAGCGAAAGAAATGAAAGGGGTTGCCGAAGGGACGCTGCAAAGACCCTTAAGCAATGCCTACAGTGCACCACGTGACCCCACAGGGGACAAGTTTTTTTTTTATTATTCTTATAACCGCTAACATATACTGACAACAAAAGAACGCCAGAAATATACACAAGCACATAATCACACACTTAAATAAGGACAAACAAAGGAGTGTGCTCAGAAAATTATAATATACAGCGGTACGCTTCAATGAGGCCAGAATATTAATGTAAACATTTCGGCCTGAATATCAATGAAGAAATACAAAATTAGATAACCGATCTTATAATGATTTTCGATAACCACAGTTCAATTAGCATCAAATAAAAATTCTGAAGCACGGCTTGCATGTATCTGATTAACTATTTATATATTAAAGCTTCTCTATTATCTGAGTGGTACATTACATACGTTTACAGATGAAATGTATTACTATTTCATGATACAAAAACGTTTAAATACGGTATTAAATATATGAAAATATAATATATATATATATATATATATATATATATATATATATATATATATATACATATATATATATATATATGTATATATAGTATATATATATATAAAAATAATGTATATATGTGTATATATATATATATATATATATATATATATATATATATATATACATACTGTATTGTATTATTGTACGACTATATCCCATCAGGGCGTTGTCGATGACCAAAACTGCTTCTACGCCTGAATATATAAATAGATTAGAAAAATAGAATATAAAAATAATAAAAGCACTAACTTTCATCTACATCTTCAAAAAAATGTTTGAAAATAAATTGCTTATGTAAATATTTATGTATGTAAGTATGTATGTATGTATGTATTTATTTATACGCGTATGTGTATGATATGTATATGGATATATATATATATGTATATATATATATATATATATATATATATATATGTATATATATATAATGCATACACGACCTATTATCAATATCTTTAAGACATTTTTTTTTAGAGACTTAAAGTTTTCCCCCCTTAAACCGTGGTCCTTAGCCAACCAGTCAGGAAATCCTTCTGGACAAGGCTTTAAACTTTGGCAATAATCGAGGCGCTCTTATCTCCTACTGACAGATGATATTAAAGTTTGCACTCCTCCTCCTCCTGCTCCTCCTCCCAGAGAACTTGGGAAATGAACGTTAAGTTCGGGTAAGTTCGCGTCGCTAGACAGGAGATACGTGAAGAAAGTTAATGGCATGTGAAGCGGTTTGTTTTTACCTTTCAAAATTCGCAGCGCGCCATGCTTCAGAGTCTGACAGAGGAATTTGCATACAGTTATATTTATGTAAATACAATGTCTATATTTAGAACGAGACAATTTTATGCCATTATCACATACACGTACATACATACATACACACACATAAATATATATATATATATATTATATTATATATATATATATATATATATATATATATATATATATATATATATATATTGCATAACACACACATATTTATATACGTGTATGTATGTATACATAAAAGGAAAAAAAATGAAAACTGAAAATATTTATTCCTAAGGAAAGGCGAACAACGACACGAAAGCATACCGTTTCATGCATGCTGAAAAGCAGAGCACTTGACGTGATTCAAACAAGTCTTGGATATTCCCCAAACACACCAGAGTGAATAATAATAATAATAATAATAATAATAATAATAATAATAATCGGTCCTAAATAAACTATATGGTAGGTATACCTGTAGAGTTAACCCAAGATGAAAAAAAAATAATATACCAGCGAGCACAAAAACAAGCCAATGTTTTGTCGAAAGGATAAACTAATATATCATTCGAGTGAAAATGTCGAGCACAGGAAGCACCGACGCACAGTAATTCAGAAAAGGAGAGATTATAAAAAACAAGTAAAAAAATGCGCCGAAGTTTCTTCGGCGCAATCGAGGTTTTCTGTACAGCGTATAATCAAGGCACCGAAAATTAGATCTATCTTTCGGTGGCCTCGGCAAAATGCTGTAATAGCCGCGGCACATGAAACTTTAACTACGGCCTGGTGGTGGCCTTATCGTTACCAGAAGCACGATTATGGCTAACTTTGACCTTAAATAAAATAAAAACTACACAGGCTAGAGAGCTGCAATTTGGTATGTTTGATGATTGGAAGGTGGATGACCGTCATACCAATTTGCAGCCCTCTAGCCTCAGTAGTTTTTAAGATCTGAGGGCGGACAGAAAAAGTGCGGACGGAAAAAAGAGCGGACATAATACAGTACGGACGGACAGACAAAGCCGGCACAATAGTTTTCTTTTACAGAAAACTGAAAAGGGGCGGGGCGGGGGGCGGAGGAGAGAAAAAACGGAGGCGATGAAAACGACAAAAAAGGGATTTAATGGAAAATATAATGATGATAATACAGAAGTCTCGTGCACATCATTATACAGTTGCGTTTGACATCTGGTGACAAATGACATGGCCAGCCGTTTCAGGTGTCTTTAAGGTGTTCCACAGGTGTCAGGTGGAGACACATTCCATTTACAAGGCGTTAAATTAACTCTAGCAGGTTCCTGAACTCGCTCCTTTTTCTTTTCCTCAGATCCCCAAAAAAGATCTGAGATTGTTTTTCAAGGAAAGGATTTGAATAATTCAAGAGCTTTCTTTCTCTAGAGAAGATTTTTTAAGGTGCCAATTCTCTATGTTTTTGTTAGGAAGTGCTAAATTCACACTTCTTTTGTTTCTTTGTTTCCATCCTACTTTATTTTATAACCTACGGTTATAATCAGTTGAAAATTTATTGTTATGATGAGTTTGCATTATGCACTGTAGTAACAATAAAAACGTTCGTCGACCCTAAATTACACCATACACCATCACATACATAAAATATATATATATATATATATATATATATATATATACATACATATACATATATATATATACACATTATATATACACACATATATATATATACACGAACACACATGCATATATATACATTTACATATATATATATATATATATATATATATATATATATATATATATATATATATACATATATATAAATCTGCTTAGGTCCAACGCAGTCGATGAGTGAGTCGCAGCCAGGGTATAGAAGCGAGCAGGGCCAGCAATCTCATCCCAAAAGGCTAGCTGAGAACCAGAAGTTTTTAAATCGTTGAACCACACCTTTTAAATGAAAAAAAGATCTGCAGCCACTTGAAACATCTTACACAATACAGCTTCTCCATTCCACCTTATGCCATGCACAGAAGTCGTGAACGCCTCCGTGCCCTGGGCAGCTCGGAATTGCCTGCCGACTGCGGCCCGATGGGCATAAGCATTTAACTGGCGGCGAGCACTCATGGCCCCAACATAAATGAGCACGAGGTGATGAATGATGATGGATAGACCACCCATGAGGTGGAGGAGGAGGAGAAAAAACAAACATGTAAATCAATCTCCGAAGGTTGTTATGCAAAGTGGATCTTGGTGTCTTAATTAAAAATGACGTCCATGGAACGGAAAAGACGGGACACAAAACGGCTTCATTTGGGGAAGAAAGTCTTCATTTGGGGAAGAAAGTCTTCATTTGGGGAAGAAAGTCTTCATTTGGGGAAGAAAGTCGCTACAAGCATAAAAGGAAAGAGGCATAGTTTATTAAAGATGGAAAAAAATTAACTAAATGTGTATATTGAAAACTATAATTTTCTTTACAAAGAACAGTTTTGAGATACTATTTTGATTACTTTTACAACTAATGGCTTCGCGGAAAACCTAACATACTTATCTAACCAAGGTCTAATGGGAGTGCAAATAATTGTCTTGCAAATTTATACGGTTTCTGAAAAAACTGGAAAGAATTTCTAAACAAGTAAAAAATTCGCCGAAGTTTCTTCGGCGCAATCGAGTTTTCTGTACAGCTTATAATCAACGCCACCGAAAAAGATCTATCTTTCGGTGGTCTCGGTAGCACGCAGTATGAGCCGCGCCCATGAAATTAAACCACGGCCCGGTTGTAGGCCTATTCTATATCGTTGCTGGTAGCTAATGCTTATGGCTAACTTTAACTCTTAATAAATGAAACTACTGAGGTTAGAGGGCTGCACTTGGTATGTTTAATGATTGGAGGTGATGATGAACAGGAGCACTTGCAGCCTCCGGCCTCTGTAGTTTTGAAGATCTGCGGGAGGACAGAAAAAGTGCGGACAGAAAAAAGTGCGTACGGACAGACAAAACCGGCACAATAGTTTTCTTTTACAGAAAACTAAAACTGAACATAATCTTAAACATAATATTATATAAGACAGTTTATACCAACAAAATGAGAAACCATATACCTACAGGCATCATGTCACCAACTCAACAGTTCTTATAATAAAAGTAGGAAAAGGTGAGACGGCATGATGCATTCTCGCACCTCTTTCAACTCGTTGCAAAGTGCCACGTCCGCGCAGTCATTCACTCCCTTTTCGTTTCATAATAAACCAGATCTCCCGACTCCCCTAAGGGAGTCTGCTCGAAAAAATACATTTCTTTCTTGTACGGGAACCTGTCGTTCTTCACAACAATCTGACTCGCGAATTCTCATCTTGAAAGTTCACAAAATAACCTCACGTTGACAAGCGCCGGAGTACGGTTCTTTTCATCTCTTTACGATATATGAAAGAAAAGAGAGCGGGATTTGAAGGAGCAGGAGGAAGAGAAGTTTATAGGTGGGGTTCGGTGACTCTTGCACACGTCTGATATTGGCTTAAAGCGGAGATACAAATATATATATATATATATATATATATATATATATATATATATATATATATATATATATATATATATATATATGTAACTAATCAACACATGAGCACTCGTTTCACAGGAATATCTTTCTGTCTCACGTCAGGATCGAACCCAGGTCTCTCAAATATATACATACATACAAAATTCAAATATACATATAAGCACACTATATATATAGATATCTATATATATACATACATATATATATACAGTATATATAGCATTCATACTTTCTTTATCTCCATTTTCTTTCCTCCTTGTCAATACTTCCTAGTGATCATTACAATA
>NC_089757.1:21908264-21915764 GCF_040412425.1 Macrobrachium rosenbergii
TTTTATTTTACAGATAACGAAAAAGAACTCTCCTCTCTCTGAATAAAAGAAAAAAACAAAGACACCCGCTTTCAGGTAATTTTCGAAGTCTCCTGCGCCGCTGGCTTTCCAACTAACACGACATCCTCCAAGTCTCAAGAACCCTCCTCTCCACGTGGCAGGACATCTTAATCGAAGAGAAAAATCGACTAAGCATCAATTAGAACTTTCTCTCCTTCCCTCCCTCTCTGTGAAAGACAACCAAACCGCCATCTTCCTAACAGTCTCCTGAACTGCCCGGCAAGTTCTTTCATGTGTCAAGAAGGACATCCCTCCCACATCACCCTGGAATCTTCCCGGCCGAATAACTACTGGGAATTGAGAATTATGGAGGCATTAGAGGACAGTAATTACCCATGATTTACCTCCCCTCCCTCCCTTCTCTCTCTCTCTCTCTATCTCTCCTTAGAGGAGATGGATCAGTGAACTTAAGCCTCCTTAATGAAGTTACCCGTCTCTAAATGCGGTTCGCCTTCCCGGCCTTTTGGACTTGAGACGTTGTCAGATCTTTCCTCCCTGTTAAACGTCACGTTATGTGTTTTCGGACGTTCTGTGTAGAAAGGCCTCTGATTACTTCTAATATAATGATAATAACGATAACAACATACTGCACTCCAGCTCAAGGCCATATGCGGGCAAAAGAATTAAACAACAAAGGAAATGTTGGCACCAGAGCAGCCCCTGAATGACCAGACAATCAATCGGAAAGTTGTAATGTGACTGTACTACCGTGGAATAAGGTTTTCTGTCTTAGGGGAATCTTTACACCTCAGGCATAATATTATAATACCTAACAGTAAAAATTAAAGGCAAGAAAACGTTTTGGGCGAGGAAAAGGTACTAAAAGAATTATGACCCCTACACAGTACTAAACACAAGAAATAGTAGACGAAATTTTCATTACAAATATGAAGTTGATTTTCAAGCTATTAGCCAAAGACAGGGCATTTAACAAAACTAGACTTTAAGTCTTTGTATATCTAACAACGTCAACTTCATGATAGACTGTAAGTCTCTGTAACTCTAACAACGTCTTCATGACTGATGATAAAGAAAAATCAAATCTTAATTTAATTACTCACGCCTCTATAACAAGTAGTAACTCCAGCGATCCGAATGAATGTGAAATTCCTCGCGACTCATAACATGAGTTAATTTGGGGCACGTACCTGCAAACAAAAAATATCTTTTACAAAAAGGAAAGAAAACAAGATGTTAAGTCTACAACATCTGTTAACATGAGAACCATACCAAGAGCATAACAGTTGCCAAAAAAAGAAAAGAAAAAACAATTCCTGGAAATAAAGATTGACTTTAGTACTGATGAAATATTACAGAATATTAGAAGACCATGATAGACATTTGAATACGGGTATGTGTAAATTATTTGTTCAATATAAGTCTTTTCTGATTCAAGAAATAAACACGCTACTACGTTTTGGCAATACTCCTCTCTCTCTCTCTCTAATGCCCTCACTTCGGTGGAAGCTGAAATTAAAATCTCTCTCTCTCTCTCTCTCTCTCTCTCTCTCTCTCTCTCTCTCTCTCTCTCTCTCTCTCTCTCTCTCGGGCTAATGGAATGCATCCGGTTTGTTGATTTCTTTTCCTATATCTGCTCAATAGTCAAATTCCACAAAACAGACCACGTACGCCAAGCCTCTCTCTCTCTCTCTCTTTCTGACGCACACACATACACACACACACACACACTCACGCACACAAAGGTCAACATGCCTAAGGCAAGCACAGGATAATTCCCTCACAGCACGAAGCATCTTCCTCCTCCCTGTGAACTGAACCTCACCCAGTGTCAGAGATCCTTCTTCTCTTCATACTGATGGAAATATCTAAAAACCTTAAAATAAGCTCAAGAACAACGATAAAATCTAAATTATTTTTATATTTACTGTACATTTTACACAAGTCCAACCTTCATCTTTAGGATTCATAATTAACCAATTTATTAATGAATTTATTCATTTACCAAATCAAGTATCATATATCATGTCCCTTTCATACACTACGTCTTTGATATGAGTCATGTGTTTACAATCAATTTATCAAATCATAATTGTTAGGGGAAATGAGGAACACTGTCTTGTTATCAAAATTTATTTTAAACATTAAATCATACTATATTACTTCACTACCTCTATACTTTGTCTTCATAATATATATATATATATATATATATATATATATATATATATATATATATATATATATATATATATATATATATATATATATATATATATATATATATATATATATATATATATATATTTATGCGTGTGTGTGTGTAGACCTTAGCAATAATAAATAAAGTAACCAGAGACAAAACGACACTATTTCTTAAAGCAGTTTGCCTGGTGCAAGGAACATATCCCCAGAGCCAGATTCAGGGAAGGGCGGAAAATGTGCAACATAAATAATAGCTTTAATGTCCTGTTACGTTAACGAGGCGCAAGACGCCTATATGCGAAATGAAAACGGAAAATAAAATCCTCATCCAAATGGAGTCTCTCTCTCTCTCTCTCTCTCTCTCTCTCTCTCTCTCTCTCTCTATATATATATATATATATATATATATATATATATATATATATATATATATATATATATATATATATATATATATATATATATATATATATACTGTATATATATGTGTGTTTCATATGTATGTGTGTGTATGTGTTACACACAGATATTAACCTATATATGGTAATAAACACGAAATGGAATTTATATAATATATATGTATATAAATATATACGTATACATATACAGTATATATATATATATATATATATATATATATATATATATATATACTGTACAAAAATATATATATATATATATATATATATATATATATATATATATATATAATGTCATTAGCGCTCTCCGTCTTGTCTCTCTCTTTCCGTGCTTTGCTGCCTTCATCATCTACACACCTCGCTGACCACCAAGATTTTATCGACGTTTCGGGGACCATGACTGTCATCGTAAAAGTCTCGCTGAATATTAGCTACTGTAGGCCTAGCAGCGATATGGCTTATTCTCAGGTGTTTCGTGCCGTACGCCTCAACCATAACAGTATTTCAAACTCTGGGTTCATGGACTTACACTCATAATGAGTCAGTTCTGAAGTGAACACCCCGCCCATCCCCCACCCACCCACCCTCTCTCTCTCTCTCTGTATGTATAAGTATATATGCCTTATATGTATATGTGTTTATGTATGTATATATATATAGAGTATATATTACTTTGTTTTTCCATATAGCGATCGTCTCCTGTGGAAACTTGCCAAGCAATTTTACAGTCATTAAATCTTTACGCATACGAACTGGAAAAACTTATGAATATTCAATGTGGTGTAATAATCATTACAAAAATAAAATAACGGTAACTCGCATAAAAATATTCCATGACCACTTTACTACAAACGGCTTTATTCCTCAAAATGACATCAAGACAAAGGACGCATCTGTAAAGGTTCCTCTATAAAATTTTAAAAATATAAAATGAAAGGGGAGCCTACTATAAAAACATGAACTTTTTTTTAATAATATGTGCTGTAAATTCTCTCTCTCTCTCTCTCTCTCTCTCTCTCTCTCTCTCTCTCTCTCTCTCTCTGTCTCTGTCACTGACCATGAAAAGGAACAATAGCAAGTGTTAAGCGTCCATCTTTCTAAAAACTACACCCGCCACGCCCACAAAGTCAGCACAGAGAAAGATACCACAGAACAGAGCAGAGAGTATTAAAGACGCCTCAATACCCCAGGAACCGTTTTGTAATCCTGGACCATGAAAAATCAAGGGATACCTTGAAAATCCTCAGAGACATGGATAAGAAAAATATCCGGGTCATTATACGAGTATCTTCCCTAGGGTAGGAGAGGAGCCTGGTTTAGCAGGTAGTTTTGTGTAAGGGCGTATACATACAATACATTATATATATACATATATATGTATGTATATGTGTTTTTGTGTTTGTGCGTGTGTGTGTGCAAAACAGATGAATTAAGTTCGCTTTTTATTATTAAATTATCCAGACATAAAAGAATCCTGTTCTTGTGCGTCAAGTACTCACTACAATAAAAAAAATGCGAGTCATAAATAAAGGATTAACTATAAAAGTAATAAAGTGCTATGAACATGACTAGAAAATGCAGTAAACTACGAGTTTCCCTTGTTACAACAAACAATAATTCTTGTCTGGGCTACCTAACGGCTGTTCTATGAAAGGAGCTTTGAACTAGTGCATACATTTAATTTTTTTAACTAATCTATTAAAAGCATTGTACCAGGATAAAAACTATTATTAACCACCCCAGCTCTCTTTCTAAAGAGCCTTGAACTTACCGCCTTCTTCCCCTCTACAGTTTCAAAAAAAAAAAAAAAAAAAAAAAAGGAGGCTCGTCTGCAGGAGACCGGTGTATGGGAGGTCCAGTCCTGTGAGGATACGTGGACAAAGGCCCAGTAACAGGATCAAATACAACTTTTTTTTTTTACTCTGTAAAAGAAAAAAAAAGGACATATGACAAAAAGAAACCGCCACGCTAAAGCCGTATTGTTAAAGTCTGTCCATTCAAAGGGACATCCCGCCACTGGGAACCTCCTTACCCAGCAGCTTTCCAAATACAGGTGCTATATTTCATTACTTGTATTTGTTGCATTTAAAAAGTAAATACCTTCTTAAACACCCCCTGCATTTATGAAGTTGTAAATGTGGGCAGGAGCAATCACATCAAATCTGGCTAATTGCATCCCCCTTGTGGAACCCCTGGTCATTACTCTTAAGACCGTGCCCTGGAAGCCAGCAGGTTTCCTGGTGGGCAAAAAGGCGACGGCGGCTCCAGTTCGAAGAATCCTGTTCCACATACCCAGTGACATTGAGCCGCAGAGGCGGGCTATAAACTTTAAAGCCTGACTCTCGGAGGCTTAGAAATGCCACGTTTAAGACGATGGGTAGCACATGGGTTTAACTCAAAAGCCAACACTTTAAGGCGACGGGTAGCACATAGATTTAACCCAAAGGCAAACGCTTTAAGACGATGGGTAGCACATGGATTTAACTCAAAAGCAAACACTTTACGACGATGGGTAGCACATGGATTTAACCCAAAAGTACACACTCTGATTAAACACAAATTGACAAAAGAACTCATGTAAAAGACAACTGCTCATTTCTGGAAAAAAAGAAGTGCTCATTGCTTCTAAATATCACCCTTTTGGAAGTCAAAGCTAAATAGGAAAACATTATACATCTCCAAACTGGTCAGTTTCTTAAAGCTTTCTCACATTTGCCAGGGCACAAGTTTACATAAAAAACGTAAGAGATCTCAGGAAACCAGTAATAAATACAGGTAAACGGGTTCAATTCAAACAGTTTTAAAAATAAAAATACTGTAATTAGAAGCTAGCATTGTGCAAGTCACAGCAATTACTTTACCAATTCAACCCCCGTAGGAAGTCTTTCGAATATATATAACACGATTGTATTGAAAGCACAGAATCAAAGTAAAATTAGGAATCGTGAGCAAAAACGGCAAAATGGTAAAATTTTAATTATATAATTGCATTGGGTTTCAGCAACAACTGGCATATAAAATGAAATAAGAAAAAATTCATTAAATCCCCTTGAAAACAACAGCACTCATATATCGCAGAAATTTGAAGATACATAGTTCATACCGGAACAAACAAGACAAAGTAAAATCGTTTTTACAGAAAAATTATATTAAAAGGTAACGGTAATGAGCGTTTAGCTCAATCTTAACCAACATACAAATAGTTATTAGGAAATACATACTTATATTTCACCTTTGCCGGTGGTAATTTATCACCACACTAAAGATACCCCTAGAAACCTTTAAAAAATTGCACAACACAAAACAGAGAGAGAGAGAGAGAGAGAGAGAGAGAGAGAGAGAGAGAGAGAGAGAGAGAGAGAGAGAGAGAGAGAGAGAGAGACTGGCAGCTAAAATTGAATTCCAGATCCCCAGGTGAAGAACTACCTAATTCAATAATCTTGCATAAAATCGACAAAAAAAAAGTATAGAGGCTTCAAAATAGCATAGCAAAATAAAAATATTTTTAGAAATCAAACCGTTAAATTTACATCAGAAATGTGATTAAGCAATGATAAAAACTAAATGAAACATCAAAGTTAATTTAAATTTTATTAATAACAATTCCTCTGTAAACATAATTTACAATAAAATCATATAAGCTCAGTAAACACAATACACTATATATATATATATATATATATATATATATATATATATATATATATATATATATATAGTATATATTATATATATGTGTGTGTGTTTATTCCAGAATGAGGCAAGTAATTAAAGAGCTAAGAAGAAAAAAGTACAACACTTCCATTTATATGGAAATTGCATTAATATATGCGTATAACTATACACATACAACACAGACATATTCAACGTAAAAAAAATAATCAAGTCAGTTTAAAAAACCACAGTTGTCATTAACATAAAAAACACTCGAATGCACATACGAACAAATACACGAATGCACATATGAACAGATACACGAATGCACATATGAATATATACACGAATGTACTTATGAACAGATGCACGAATGCACATATGAATAGATACACGAATGCACATAAGAATGATACACGAATGCACATATGAACAGATACACAAATGCACACATAAATATATACACGAATGCACATACGAATGGATACACGAATGCACATATGAATAAATACACGAATGCACATATGAAAAAAACACGAATGCACATATGAATAGATACACGAATGCACATATGAACAAATACACGAATGTACATATGAATATATACACGAATGCACTTATGAATAGATCACGAATGCACATATATGAATATATACACGAATGCACATATGAATACACGCAGAAATATATTCTATGCCATAACTAAATTCCAAGCTGTTGCGACTAACTTCGAGGGGGGGAATAAAGGAAAAGAAAAAAAGCAAGAAGCGGATATTGGCTCATAAATATATACATAGCAACACATTAACCCCTGCTGCGACCCTATCCATAAAGTGGGAGCATCGATTACGAGGAAAAGCTAAGGGCGCATGGCATAGCCGCCCCTACCCGAACCTTTCACAAAAATGATGTAAATTGTAATTATGATAAGCGGATACCGCGCTCTTTCTGTAACTTTGTTTGAAATGGTTATCCCGAAGCTACAGTATGAGATAGGATCAAATTCAAAAGTCTCTGAGATCTTTGCGTCACGTTGCCCAGACGAGCGTTTTGTATTAAAAAAAAAATTGCTATTACGTTAATTACCTTCAAATATGATTAAATCACCAGAAAGAAGAGAAGAACTGTCTTAATTATTATAATTCATGTACAATCTTATTGATATACCAATTTTTCTTTGAGATAAAAACTAGGGGTAAAGAAA
>NC_089757.1:21920764-21990764 GCF_040412425.1 Macrobrachium rosenbergii
TAGTGCAACTCGTGGAGGTTTTCCTCCTGTTACACCTTTCAGACCTACCTGCTCTCAATTTCCTTTCCAGCGCTGAATGACCTCAGGTCCTAGTGCTTGGCATTTGGCCTGAACTTTATATTCCAATATATATTCCATTCCACGTGACATCCCTGAACACTAGTGGAATTTTTAGTGGCACGAAGTGGAATTCAAAACATATCGTACAAACAGAAGACCACCATCCATCCACAACTGGGGAATCCGAAGAAGCAAAAGAAGGCCTCGGTGAAATACGAAATAAAAAGGCACCACTGTGGAACTCCCTTCGGGGAGTCCATTACCGTACAGGCACACCCCTGAGAAAAAGCCTACTGTTGGGAGCAGTATGGTTTGTTCAGAGAGAGAGAGAGAGAGAGAGAGAGAGAGAGAGAGAGAGAGTCACAAAATTATATATTTTTCATTTTCTATCTCATGAAAGAAAGTGGTGAAATTCTCTGTGAGAGAGAGAGAGAGAGAGAGAGAGAGAGAGAGAGAGAGAGAGAGAGAGAGAGAGAGAGTCACAAAATTATTTAATATTTTATGAACTTTCATTTGTGAAAAAAGTGGTGAAACATTTGTGTGTGTGTGTGTAAAAGGAGAGAGAGAGAGAGAGAGAGAGAGAGAGAGAGAGAGAGAGAGAGAGAGAGAGAGAGTCACAAAATTATATAATATTTTCTCTTATCGAACTTTCTATTTGAATATGAAAGAAAGTGGTGAAATATCTCTGTGTGTGTGTGTGTGTGTGTGTGTGTGTGTGTGTGAGAGAGAGAGAGAGAGAGAGAGAGAGAGAGAGAGAGAGAGAGAGAGAGACAAAAATTATATATTTTCTTATCGAATTTCTATTTCAATATGAAAGAAAGTGGAAATATCTCTGTGTGTGTGTGTGAGAGAGAGAGAGAGAGAGAGAGAGAGAGAGAGAGAGAGAGAGAGAGAATCAAAATTATACAAAATTGCCTCATGTGATTTCAATATGAAAGAGAGGTGAAATATTCTGAGAGAGAGAGAGAGAGAGAGAGAGAGAGAGAGAGAGAGAGAGAGAGAGAGGAGAGAGAGAGAGAGTAAAAGTTACACACTTAAACAAAATTGTCTCATCAAACTTTTCGATTTCACTGAAAGAAAGGGAAGAAATATCTATGAGAGAGAGAGAGAGAGAGAGAGAGAGAGAGAGAGAGAGAGAGAGAGAGAGAGAGAGACCATATTGTCAACCGCTTTTAAAGGAGGGCAAAGGAAGTCCCGCAGAACACTCAGCGGTTACGATATGACAGAAAGATCACCAGGTCCCAGAAAGCCAAGACAGTTGTAAATAAAACCTCTTGGTTAATGTAAACATGACAGCCAACCCATAACCAAGGGCCACAACAACCAAGGATCTCCCCATCTGCTCGTTCCCAATAGGATGTGAATCTCTCCACTCACTCAGGAGACGCTTTGTTGGGGCACATCCTCTGGGGCGTTATTTGATCCTATTCTTTGATTATGAGGAGAAGAAGAAAGGACTCGTTTTCCACCCCTCTCTTTTATCCTGAGCCTCTACCCCCTTCACAGGAGACGACGATTCCTCCTGGGGCCGTGGAAGGATTTTGACGCACAACAGGAACTCGACAAGACTCCAAGAGCTGATTAACATCTAAAGCAAACAGACGCCGGTGCTCGACGCTGTCCTTTTGCTAAAGCACCGTGATAAGAGTCGAGCGATACTGCAGTTTGCTGGCGAATATTCATGTATCGCGCATAAACATTAGCGTCCATCGTTAACAATTGTGTAAAAATATCACAGGTTAAGTGGAGGAAAAAAATTATTTTAGCCTATTTTACCCACTGTTAAAAAAGGAGACAACATTTTAGTGTCACCATTCATGAGATAAAGACACTGTCTCGTCCATCAGGAATGAACTCACAACAAAAAATGGAACACAGCCTAGCCAGAGTGATTAAAGCAACTAAATCTGTTACAAAAATAAATGAATAAAACAACTAAATCTACTAAAATAATAAATGAATAAAACAACTAAATCTACTAAAATAATAAATGAATAAAGCAACTAAGTCTTTTAAAAAGGGAAAAGAACACATTTGAAGCTATAAAAAAGAAAATTAAACTATAAATATAAAAACATTATTTTTCACACAGTTTTTTTCGTGGTAGTAAATGATATCTTCTCTGAAAACAATCTTGTACCAGAGAATCCAGAGCTATTTTAGACTTCGAACCAGAATGATTTTAAATACTGTTTCACAATTATTCATCACAACGAAATATGAAGACAATTTGTAACTTTCTATTTAGTACACAACACTTTAGTTATTTTTCACGTTAGAATTTCTAAAATCATACTTTCAAAGTTTCCTTTTCCTTACAGAGAGAATTGACTAAGTTAAACATTCTTATTCTACTCGTCAGTTTAGGCAGAAAAATGAAGGGGTTTACAGGCTGGAACTAATATCCATTTCAGGGACCGCGAGTCATCTTTTGTCTGAAATGGCTTTTAAACTAATTATTGATCGAAATGGTACTTTTGACATAGTGTACAAGATACCTCCCGCTAATTTTTGGCAATATAGTGCATTGTCAAATGGTTTTAGTTAAGACGTTTACTCTTGACTTTTAAAGGCAAAGTCGCATGAGTCAGCAGGACTATTCTACGTAATCGAACGTCAGCTATCACCTACAGACAGGAAAGGGAGGAGCGGAGATGGGGAGGCCAGGCAAGTGGGTTGAGGGAGGATGAGGCAGGAAGGGAGAGGGAGGGACGGGATGTGGATAAAGGACGTTCGAATGCATAGTTTGGCGATGCTTGGCAACACCATGTAAGTCAAGAGTAAACGCCTTAACTAAAAAAAAACCATTCGACAATGCACTATATTACCAAAAATTAGAGGGATGTGTCTTGTACACTGTGTCAAAGTACCATTTCGATCACATTATTAGTTTGAAAGATATTTGAGAAAAACTATGACTCACGGTCCCTGAAATGGACAGCAGTCGAGTTCTGTTCCAGAACGAATGCATCTTGTTCTAACAATGAAAGTAAGAACATTATCAGGTTTAACGAAAGAGACGTTAGAACGAATAAAATTTTGATCACCTGGCTTTCTATCTGTGACCACAATGTTTGTCTGTCTATTCTCTACAAACTCTCTCTTTATATTTCTCTGAATACAATGACCCTCTCTCTTTCTCATCACTAACACCCTCTCTCTCTCTCTCTCTCTCTCTCTCTCTCTCTCTCTCTCTCTCTCTCTCTCTCTCTCTCTCTCTCTCTGCATTAATGTCCAGAATTAAGAGGTAACTCCAAATTCCATTAGTATGATCCATTGGGACATCCAATATTCCATTAGTACCCAGACCCTTCAAGTCCCTGGGGGCAAATCTACTGGTTTTGGGTCATATGTTTTAAACAAAGATGCGAAATGCCATTTGCATTTGCAGACGATATTATTGCGCATAAAAGCGAATGCTGAAGATGAAGTAAAATTTCTTGTTTCTCATGATTATATATATATATATATATATATATATATATATATATATATATATATATATATATATATATAGAGAGAGAGAGAGATAATTATAAATATATAAATAATAAATAAATAAATATATAAATATATATATATATATATATATATATATATATATATATATATAGATATACACACACACACAGTATGTGTGTGTGTGTGTATGTGAGTGCAAGCATGCGTGTGTATATAATCATACGTTTGTAGTAATTCCTCCTGTACTACCAAAGTTCAGACCTTAATTCGACAATTTTTAATGAGAAAAAACAGACACGACCGAACCAAAACAATTGCGAATTGCTACACCAGGTCTTCGCCACAAATTAACACCAACGATAAACAAATAATCAGCTTAATAACGAAAGCAATAAAATCTTATACAACTTGATAACACCAAAAAAAAAAAACACACTAAATAAACAACTTCATATCACAAACGACAAGCTAATAAACAACTTGACAACTCGAGCGATAAACAATAGTTCCAACTGTAATTTACAGTAATAAACAACTTAATTACACAGAAAATAAACCGACAATGAAATAACCCGGAGGCTCAGCGCTAATATGTTTCAAGTCTTGAAGAAATCCTCCTCAGCCGTGGCTTCCCTTGGAGGCCGCCAGCACACCTGCCCTGTCATACCGACACGTCCCCACAGGTGGGTCGATTTGCCACTTATTGCCAATGCCAACGAATATAAATTCTTTGATTCAGCGTTTGTTGTTATTGCAAGAGGATACTACTACTACTACTACTACTACTACTACTACTACTACTACTACTAATAATAATAATAATAATAATAATAATAATAATAAATCCAGAAGATGACCATCGAGCTGGTCGAAACATGTCGACAGAAAGAGTACTAAAAATACCAGATAGAAGTCAGAAAAAAATAATAAAAATAATAATAATAAAAACAATAATAAAAATAATAATTAAAATAATAATAATTACACGCAAAAGGGGTAAAGAAACGAAATTAGTTTAGCTTTTATAAGATTGTTTTTGTTATTTGGTACAAACCATTCATTTAACAAAAAATTGATATCTCGGGTCGGTAACGTTAGTTATTTTGACACACATTCGTTATATATTATGTTCATTAGATATTTTTTCCTGCACTGTATTAAAGAATCCAACAATAAATTACGATAATATGTAAACACGATCTATAAACATGAATAAGCCGAAGTAATGGAAGGCAACGAAAATCACTACAGTTAATTAAGTATTGAGAGTAATACCACATATGACCGCGATATGCGAAGGATGGACGGATATATAACAATCCAAAATTCGTCCTAAAACTATGCAAGCAAGACGACAATAGTGATATATATCGAGTGATGACAGAATATGAATAATTAAGCGGGGAAAAGCATCCAAATTCTTCGCTTAAGCTAAAAAAGTTAAGTATATCTTAGTTTAACCAGACCACTGAGCTGATTAACAGCTCTCCTAGGGCTGGCCCGAAGGATTAGATTTATTTTACATGGCAAGAACCAACTGGTTACCTAGCAACGGGACCTACAGCTTATTGTAGGGAATCCGAACACATTATGACGAGAAATGAATTTCTATCACCAGAAATAAATTCACTCGAATTCTTCATTGGCCGGTCGGAGAGTCGAACGCTGGGCCAAGAGCGTGCTAGCCGAGAGCTCTACTCACCCCTCCAACGAAGAACTCTTAAGGCTAAAACCAGAGAGAGAGATTTACATAATAAAACCAATAAATAAAATTGTCTATCTTCAAAATATGAGAGAGAGAGAGAGAGAGAGAGAGAGAGAGAGAGAGAGAGAGAGAGAGAGAGAGAGAGAGAGAGAGAGAAACTTACCGAATGAAGCCAATAAATTAAATCGTCTATCTACAAAATATGAGGAGAGAGAGAGAGAGAGAGAGAGAGAGAGAGAGAGAGAGAGAGAGAGAGAGAGAGAGAGAGAGAGAGAGAGGAAAATACAGTATCGCAAGAACATGTAAAATTACAGTATTATAAAAAAGGAGACAGATTTTCTTGCATACTTTTAGAAAATCCTGAAATACAAGACCCGCGGAAGTGGTCCCTCAAACTACAAAAATAACTCGTCAATCTGACAAGCATAAAGACAAACTTGAGAAAAGACACCGCTACATCAGAAAGACATTTTCCTGGGTAATAACACAAATCCGAAACCTGCCCAGGTAGAGCGTAACATTACTTTAAAAAAAAATGGCTATATAAAGTTCAAAGAAACACGAATAAACCAAGAGTGTCGGAAGGACCATGAAATCGGCACCAGGAGTTTATGCGACCATAATATTTACTCTAACGGCAAAACTTCTTTTATTGCCCGTCCATGCAGTTTTCTCGGCTACCATGCGCTGCAACTTTTTCCATTTAGATAAACTATTACCGCAATAAAAGTAACACTACTACTGCTGCAGACAATAATAATCACAATCATAACAGCAATAACAGCAGCAATACTTAAATAATCATTTCAGTAATTTTGCATGCATGCATACATACATGCATACTTTACGAGTCCTTCACTCGTAAACACTTCAAATAACCGAAGAGAATGTAAAAATGAAAAAAAAAAGAAACGCTAAATAATGGCACACTAAAGAAGGAACCAATCCGTGTTCAAACACCCAACCTCAAGCAATTACTGACCATAAGCAAATAAACAATATTTGCAGAGTTTAAGTATAACACGACACGAAATATGAGGGAACATTTTATCGTCATATCTACCGAGCAGAAAAAGCATTCTAATGTTACATGGACGTAAACATTGAAATACAGAGCGTTTATTACCACTTCACCATTCATAATGTTTATCACGACGTTCTAACATTAGCAGAAACACAGCAGTGTAGTTGATGGACTCGAAGAATACTAGTTATCAAAACACCGCCCTCATATCGCAGGCCACAATCTGGATCAACACGACAAGATCGACAAACGTGTGGCAAATTTTCTTTCTTGATTCTAGGGTGGAAAAAAGTGTTTTATTCTCAAAACCACATAATGATAAATACACATTTGGTCTTCATGGGCTTTCAATAGCAGCCTTATACAAAGAGGTAATAAAGTTAAATCTTTTAATCCTACATAAAACATATTACTTGATCTCTATTTAGCGTCAAGTTTTGAAAACCAAGCGCAATACATACTTGATCTAGCTACTTTCAATAAAAACGATGCCAAGGCTAAAGTTCTGATAAAATGCATATTTGATCTTTATGGAACTTCTAAATGCCTAGTTGTATTACAACGTACTAAAAACCAAGTTTATTTTCAATACTTTATGAAATGTATAAATAAAAACTTTTGTATAAATGCGTTTCATTTTCAGCAGTTGATGGACACTCCAGAATTGCGTGCAACTTCAAAACCTCGGCGGAAATAGCTCTAAAAATCACCCGGACCTGTAATGCAATCAATCATGTTATAATTCACACGTAACACTTAGGCTTAAAGCCCACGGCTAAGTTTCCTGGTATCCGATGAACCTTGGTATTTCCTAGAGGTGATCTTTTCGTAAGCGCTGCGATGAAGCACAGAGATCAATGCAACACGCACGGCGAAATCAATCCGAATAGCTTCCTAGAAGCCAAGGAAGCATATGTTTTATTATTTCTGAAATTCTTGTAAATCTATCGATTGCAAAAAATTACGTTTTCGAGCAGCACAAATATTTAGAGACAGACTTCCATGAAAGCAAACTTTATGCGGTCATACTGCAGCAGTTTCTATCTACGCGAATGTTTAGGGAATTAAAAGGTCGTGAACTTTATTTTCTAAACCGTAACATAACTGCAAACGGAGTCGAACAATAAAAACACCCAGTCTGAAACCGCTATCTCCAAACACCTACCATTAAGCAATAATTCTTTTCCTCGGTGCGATACCCATTTTGCGTTGACACCAACTGCACGATGACTATGGAAACCAAATTAATTATAGGGAACCTTGTGAATATATCCAGAATAATACCAACAAATATTTCTTGGTATTTCTAATAAATACCCTTAAGTATCTCTCAGCTGATTGGTTAACCGATAAACTGGGGTCAGAACGCTGGTCACTGACTTTGAATATTCATAACTTAGTAAAGAATAAAGCAAATAAACTAAACAATTCATTTTGATAACTATTTACAAAACTACTTTTATGCAATCCATTTCTAATATCAGTTAAAGCACAGCATCAGCGATTACAAGAGAGAGAGAGAGAGAGAGAGAGAGAGAGAGAGAGAGAGAGAGAGAGAGAGAGAGAGAGACTGCATGCACAGGAAGGAGTACAGTACCTCCTTTAAAAGAATAATAAGAAGAAAAAAGTTCAAGATCACAGGTCGAAGGTCTTGGGAGTGTTCCCACTACAACAACGGCTACACGTCCAAGGTAAATCAAAGACGCTAAGAAAGACATCAAATCCATCAGGAGAAAGACGAGACTTTAATAAGAGAAAAGAAGTTACAGAGATAAAGTAATTTTTATAAAAAAAAAAATTGAATGCTGTCCATAGGAGACCCTCGCAGCCATTTAACTTGCCTTATATATATACACTTTCCATAACTGGAAACAGAATTAATAAGCAAAAAGACGATCGAGAATGGTTCAAACTTCCACGGTCAATTGGCATTCCGCTGCAACATGTAACGTGAGACAGGATTCGATTAAGGGTCAAGAGTGTCACTTCATAATTATATCATCAGCTTTACCATCCAATAATATCTCCCTTTCTCACAACTAACGGCAAATGGATATCGAAAATGCAACGCAATGATCCGGGATATTCGAGAGCAAAATTTGACACACTAATTCGGACTCCATTACATCGAAAGAGCCCGACATTTCACGCTATATAACCAGAGTAAACACGACGGAGGAGAACAGAGGTTTGCAAAATGGAGGAAATGAGGAAGAGAGGGAGGAAAGAACAGGTGAGAGAAGAGTACAAAGAGGGTGGGGAGACAGAAAGAGAAAAATGGAACGTGACCGAGGGAGGAGACCAGGGGAGGGGGAGGGGGTTAGGATGGGTAATCAAAAAGTAAATGGTGGGAAAACTGTATTGCACAATAGTCGACCCACAGAGAGGAGGAGGAGGAGGAGGAGGGTGGAGGGCAGGGGGTTGAGGGGAGGTGGGGGTGAAAGGAAAAGGGGAAAGGGATGTGAGGGAGGAGAGCAACAAAGGATACGACGCAAGGAACAGCAACAGTTCCCGCGACAAGGAGCATTAAACAGACGAAGTTTCTGCCGATAAAGAGCAACTAGATTGGAAACAACAAAATCCCAGAGCAATTTCCTCGCCCAAGGACTAACTCCAACTTATGCAAATGATCTCTTACGTTCACGTCGTGAGACAGACAATCTCAGAGTCGGCTGCTGAAGTTTCGAGGTTCTCCAGATCACCTCAATTCGTAAGGATAACCTTGAAGATAATGTTAATGGAAGTTTCCCCAGATTTCTAGGGTGACCCTCTCCGGATAATTAATGATCTTAGTCACGTCATATAATTAACCACCATTTGCCTCAAATCCTTGGCCCAATTTCAACAACTCGAAATATCTTCTCTCGGTCTCCTAGTTCTATGGAGGTTGTAGATTGAACACTAGTCAGACGAACTCGTTCATAAGAGCAGTCACTGACAAGTCTTCTTTGTCCTGCTCCGAGCTCCTAAGAATATGTGCAGTTCCTTTACCAGGGGAATGTAATCTTAGAGAACAAGTCAATTCTTAAACCAGAAACTGAGATGCTGTCTGTCTGTTATGAAAATACATATCAAACGTAAACAGAACCTAGTCTATCACATCAAGACTGACATGGACAGAATACAAGCCTTCCCATAAAAAAAGAGACAACAATATTTAAATCAAAATTTTGAAAAAAAAAAAAAAATAATGCACACAAAAGAGAACCATGTCAAGGTATCCTGACTCTCTGCATTCAGAAACTCTCTCCACCGTCACATGACTAGACAACCATCCGCTCCTAACCGCCAATAACCTAAGAGAAAGACCAGCGACTAGCCACTTCCTCCTGCCGGTATACGTCAGCTTCCCCTGACATTTTTTCCATTTTTTTTTGGTCACAACGGAACTTGCGAAAAAAGAACAGCAAAGCACATGGTTAGATAGCAGCCATATTGCACGTCTTTCCAGCTGCGTCCGTTAAATTCAATTAGCGACAGGCGATTAATTATGATCGAGGCCACAATATGACGAGATTCTCGTCAAGACTTCCGACGGCTTTAAAACTTACCCACCTAATGAGGGTCTTCTCCAGTCGTCCAAGGCCCCGGCAAAAGTTCCCACCAATTATAGCCACAACTGACTCCTTGAACACTGCGTCTCAAATTTCGAAGGTTGAATATTCAAGTCCGTTAGAAGTCGGACAATATATATAATAAATCTATGAGAAACCGGTACCGACCACCAGTTTCTTTGTAAAGTGAAGATTTATATAAAAGAATATGAGTAAGGAGTATGACTTGATTTTACGTATACCTTGTGCAAGTTAATGACTGGCCATGTTTTTACCTGATATCTGCAGTGGTTTGTATAAAATTATGTCCACGCAAAACCATTCTTCGTAATAAAAGCAAGAAACATGGTTTAAATAATTCAAACTTTTGTTCTGCCTAGAGTGCATTATAACATGAAAAGAAGAAAATATATGTTGACAATACAAGTGCAATGCAGACAGACTGATCTTGGTACCTTGAAAATTTACTAGAGCGTAGCCACAGTGTCTGTATTACTAATATGGATAGCACACGCACACATTCCCAGTATGGGACACAAAAGGAAATGTACTTTTATATTTACTACAAACTTTCAGACCAAATTCGTACCGATCCGTCGTTCGGCCAGTCAACAATCCGCTTGTCAAAAGAATGAAAACAAAATGTTAAAATCAATATTAAAATGTATACAATTTTCATTTAAAAGAACTTAGCCAGCTGCAACCTTGAAGAACGTATTCAAACCATCATATTTTTCATTTCAAACTCAAAATGTATTCTTTGAAATTCCTCGTTCACATACTCAAGGCCTTTATTTCTGTCAAAAATTGTTGTTATACCCGAAAGAAAAATTTCAATATATACCCGATCTAAAAGTTTTAATATGAAGCTTGTTCACTGTGAACAATCCAGTAAGTTACTCACTTTTGATCTTTTCTAAGAAATAATACAAACAGCAATAGCATTACTGCTGAAATCTTCACAGAATTTTGTAGAAGTATTTCAAAAATATTGACAAAATTACGGCAGTAACATGAAAAACAGTGGTAATGTATATTCAAGATCAAAATATCAGACTACTTTTGTTATCAAACACACTATGAAACTTAGCCAGAATTTGAAACCTTTAACTTACATCTGTCTCCATAAAAAAGAAGAAGAAGAGAGAACTTAGGCTTTTTACTATTCACGGCTCAAAAGTTGAGTCAGTTGCTTACTTAACAAGCAAAACATCAGCTCGTTCTCCGGAAGATCAACGAACACCTGGAGCAACAATAACACAATAACTGTATTCAAGAACAAGTTCAAGAAGACTAAACGCAACAAATTATTAAACAGCAAAGCATTACAACAATATCGGACTACTCGATACTAATACATCAGCTAAAATTAGTGCTGCCATAATCATTTCGAATAATTCTTGCTCTCATAATTCACCTTTCAATAGGAAGTACACCTCGTTCTGGATTTCTTTTCCTACTTGCCTTCAGGACTGGACAAGACTGGGAATTAGGTTGCCATCACATCGACTTGCACCCAACGGAGGAAATCTTTTCTACCTAAACACCACCTTCGCGCGAAATTCAGTAAAACGCGCCAAAATTAAACATGAGCTGAAGTCCATTTATCTTCATATTAAATCCTTCACTTCCATTTATGTTGACAGTAGCAGGTGATAAGTATCCAATCAAGCCCAATTACACCCACACACGTGTTAGTTTTTCATTGAGTCGTCCCCCGCCATTCAAATCAATTTACAGCAACGTCATCGATTTTGCTATTTACTTTTGAATTATCGGCGCGGGTCTCAGGTGATGGGGCAACAGCGCAAAGGCTGGATCGATTCTCTACCAAGCAAACCGTTAATGCTCTCAAGGAGAAAGCGTTAAGGATTTCTGCTTCCTTGCATGACCCAATGCCACAAATTGTTTGCGCCCCTGGACTCTGACAAGGCAATCCCTTTAGAAATTCAGCACAGAATCTATTATGACCTATATGTAGCCACTGTGAGCAAGAGTTCCAGTCAAACACAAAAATAATTTCTAACAAAAAGCTCGAAGTTCTATAGAGGGGGTGTTTCTGAGAGAGAGAGAGAGAGAGAGAGAGAGAGAGAGAGAGAGAGAGAGAGAGAGAGAGAGAGAGAGAGACTGTCACTGGATACAGTAAGAATTATTGGAAACTCAACCAACATCCATTATTACAGGGCTCGCACATTAAGCAGCTTTAAATGAGTGACTTTAATTTCATGAGAAAACGCTGGAAAACGACGCGTCTGACATATTTTCAAGTAATCTTCTATATACCTACAACAGGTAAAAGCTAGCAAAAGAAAACAAATAAGTAGCTAATGTAGCCAATGAATAAACTGTAAGGACGGAAATCCATTGCATCGGTTACGTGCTAACACTGTTCCTTACAATGGACAACAAATCAGGACTTTAAAAAAACGTTGAAATAATTTTGTCATTAATCAAAACAATATCAATATTATTCAATTGGTCACTTCAGCACCTACCAATAAAAGTAACTTACAGTGCAACTCAAAATCTTTAGTTTCCTAAACCTTTAAAAATATATTTCTTATAAAACTATATGAAGAATTATGTCAAGACAGCAAGGAATACAGTATTTCAGTATCAGATATACCGAAGGTGAAACAATTTTGTTGTATCTAAAATTCTGAGACATTCAGAATTCGTAGACTACAATTAATCATTACGGAAATTACATGAACAGAATCGGACTGCTTAACAGAAAACGTAAACACTCCTATTGTTTAGATTTGTTGACTTGGCTTTAGCCAAAGGGAAATTACCATAGAGTTCAACAATGCGAGACAAATCGTACAAGCACAAACACACGGATGCACAAAAGAGCACGAAGAAAGAAACGGGAAAGAAAGAAAAGGGGAAAAAATCGGAGAGGTAGATTCAAAGAACGGGATGCAAGCGACGAATTATGGCTCCTTTTGTAAAGAGTTGGGAGAGATCAAAAGCTTTGGGGGTATTTTTACGTTTCTTCTGCCACAGAAAATCCCAGAATGTTGTGATTTTGAAAGGAAAAAAACACACCGGTGTGCTTTAGTTTAAAAGTCACAAAAAAAAAAAACACTTAAATAAATCTCGAGACTGAATCGTTTAACGCACATTCTCATCACACTCCAAGTGATTGACTGGCAATGATAGATCTAAACAAAAGAAAAAATGCCTACTGGAACCACAACAATGCCATTAAAACTACATCTACTTTTCCCAAGACAACATTATATATTTGTAAAGTTAAAATAAAAACCAAATTACATGAAACTTTATAAAGATAGTTTTTCTCTCTTAGGATTTTCTTGACACAAAGCGCATCTGTAAAAAGAGTTATGAGTAAACAACTGACAAGATTTCGAGATATCAAGTCACCAAAAATTTATACTTTCTAAGTTTTACAATAAAGAAATTTCGTATTTCTAAAACGATGATAGCTTACATTCTAATAATGTACGAAACTTGATAAAACTGGGATACTTTGCTTATCTTTTTTTGTAGGCACCTATTCCCACTCAGTCTCTCGATGATGGAAGAACAATCTGTTAAACATCACTACCTACCTCAGAATGAATTTATAAGAACTGAATGATATCTATACTTTCTCATACGTGTCTTGAAGGGAAAAGCAAAGCTGTCTGTGGCATGACTTACTCGAATGTACTTTCACATACTAACATAAAAAAAAAACTCTCCACAAGAATTTGATCTTTAATGAAGGTTTTAAAAACGTGATCATACCCATTACTCATCATTCGAGCTATGAAAGAGAAAGCAGCCTTGTCTGAGGAACAACTTCATTCAAATTCACTTTCACATTCATTAGAGGGAAAATAATCAACACAATTTTAATCTGCCAACCGCAAAGGGATTCTGAAGGAATGTTCTCACACAGACTTACCTTATTCGCAGGTGACCTACGAGGATGGCATTCTTGCTAACGACTTCTCTTTCCGGATCACATTCCAAAACGCTGATTAAAATCGATTACAATCCTCGAGAATACCATGCTTGGTTAAACTTAAATCACCAGCGAAAGAGCATAAAGTGGCTTACAATACCCACACTTCAATATTCATTTTATAATCATGGATTTGCAGCAAGGCAAATGCATCTGTCACACTAAATAGTCAAATATGTGCTGTCTTTCAACCAAGATAAAGTAAATAAGCTAATTTCAATAAACAGGACTTCAACATTCATTTTATAAATCATGGATTTGCAGAAAGGCAAATGCATCTGTCACATTAAATAGTCAAATATGTGCTGTCTTTCAACCACGATAAAGTAAATAACTTAATTTCAATAAACAGGCAGATTGATAAACAAACACGCGCGAGCAAGTGCGCACGCGCGCACACACACACACACATATGTGTGCGTGGGTGTGTTTTTGTGTGTTTGTCTGACAGAACTAGAAAGATGTATTACGAATTTTGGGTTTCTGTAGTCGTCAAACCGAACGAGTGCCGATACTGTTTCACACCTATGTGACACAATGCTCACATGCTACTGACTCTGCCCAGTAGACTGGTCACGGAGGAAAAAAAAAAAATGAAAGAGGAGCGGGGAAGTGGGGGGAGGAGGGCAGGGAGGAACCTTTCAGTCCCAGTATTTCCTAATTTACCATCGAGAAGCCCGCTGTTAGGCTGTGACAAAATAACGAACCTCATTAACGACAATAGGGATCCGTGGAGACAAAGGCGGCCCCTGCTGCCCAGAATGGTATCCAGATGGCTGTTTGGCGACCTAGAACGAATTTTGCCCCATTATTTACTTATTTTCTCTTTAGAATACAGCAGATTCGAGAAAATCGCATCGAATTTAGATTTAATCAATTTTTTTAAGCGTTCATAAGTTTTACTGGAAAAAGTCATTGATCTATACCTTAAGCTAAACATGAAAAAAATTTACTCTCAGCTCACTGAATTTATTCGCATCTAAATGAACAAAAAAATAAATAAACCCCACTTTCCAGCTGGTCGAGATGAATCACATCAAACCGTTGATAAATTGCATTTCTGCAAAAACTAGTCACGACAGATTTAGTGGTGCTTTTGAAGACTATTTCTGTTACAAATTAAGGATGACACGCTTATTTACCCTTGCCGAAACTCCTCCTTCTCCAGAGGGCCAGGTTCTTCACAGGCTCGAGACACCAACACCAACAGTCATCACTAAACCACTCACTTAAAAAACGATAACCAGGGCCTAACCCCCTTCACCAACCGTAGGTGGCGAGATGATGGCAGAAATTCACACTTCTACTTCTACACCCTGTAATGAAACGGTCCAAGGCGAACTGTGAAGGGGCCTCTATCATCATCATCACGAATCCGCGTCTGTGACCGGGGTGATGATCATAAGCTATAACTCTCTGCGTCGACAATAAACGATACCGACGGTGCTCAGACTCCCCACAAATGGTAAATATATCCTGATGTCGTAGCGAATTTCCAGTCGGTTTAACACGACACACGCCCAAACTGCTACTGGTATATTAGGGATCACATTCAATGAAAACTTACATTTTACTGATTTATATTGGCAAGACGGAGATATATTTTTTTCAGATAAATCATATATTTTAGAACGGCTGTGACATGTTCATTCTATTTTATCTTTTCTTTGGCAGTTGAAATTTTTGGACAATTTTATTTACTGAATAGTCACATCTTTAAGAATATTGACATAACACACTGGCATTTAAAATCAAAGACTACCGTTACTGAAACACTTTAGGAGGAAATAATTAAAAACTGAAGGTCTAACGAAATAAGTTTTGAGTTAAAAGGGAGACCCGACGTTCCCCAGAAAGAATAATATTTCCGTAATGTGACCACGACAAGAACGACGTAACGTCGCTGACTGGTTGTGGAAGCGGCTAATTTTTGATTCTTGACACGAAACATCATCAAAGAATTACGGAAGATTCGAAATTAACGCGTGTTAAAGATTACGGCAAATTAATCGACGGTTAAGAAGGCAGTTATCATCATCTGTGCGCGCGTCACCCCGTGAACTTACGAGTAGTCTGGTCTTGGCCTCTCTGGAACGACGGGGACGATAGACCATAAAATCGCAGTCGTCGACTCTGCCATTTCGTCCAAACCAGGATGAGTGGGTCCTGGTCCAAACACACGAATGCTCCGAGCTGTAATTTTCCCGTCGATAGCCTTTGTGCAAGAGTGGCCATTTATAAAACTACAAGAGGCGATTACAGCAATCTGCTTGATGAAAAATATGCGCGCCATAGATTTTGCTAAAATATTGTCACAGCAAATATTTCTTTCAGATGTTTTTATTTCTAAACATACCAAAGGGTACAAATATTTGAAAATACATGGAAAAGTCATTACCCCGCGTTCCATAGGTTATAGTAATGCAAACGAGAGAAGCGATGAAATCGAGAGGTGAAAATTGTCAAAGGGAAAATAAAATATTTTTCCTGCCGATCCTCTTGGAAGGTCTCGAAATCATCACTGTCAGTTTGGAAGAGTTCTGCAGTCCACACCAAGCATCTTACTCCATTTAATACATTTACGGCATTGACGGACCAAAGCTATACCAATCAATGAAACACATACATTACGGAATCCTCTCGGCGCAAGCACCCTTGCTGGTTATGCAGCCATCTTAATCTACAATAAGAACCACTCGCACCGACACAATTCCTCAGTTTACTTGTAGGAAGTAGTAATCTTTTCATGGTACGGACTGGAGAACGCTTCATTCATTTGCTGCCAGGTTTGGGAACATCCTCTTGTTCCCGTTTCCCCTGCCTTTCCGTCGGGTACAGGAACCAGTTGTTTTCATTTCCCAATCAATTTTCTCGGTTCTGTTCAGGCATAAGCCTCCACATTAAAAACGAGTAAAAAAAAATGCGTCGACGTTTCTTCGGGGCAATCGAGTTTTCTGTTACAGCCGCCACAGCGTATGATCAAGGCCACCGAAAATAGATCTATCTTTCGGTGGTCTCTGTATAATGCTGTATGAGCCGCGACCCACGAAACTTTAACCACGGCCCAAAAGTTAAGTATATCTTAGTTTAACCAGACCACTGAGCTGATTAACAGCTCTCCTAGGGCTGGCCCGAAGGGTTAGATTTATTTTACGTGGCTAAGAACCAATTGGTTACCTAGCAACGGGACCTATAGCTTAATTGTGGAATCCGAACCACAGTGGTGGCGTATCCTATATCAGTGCCAGAAGCACGATTATAGCTAACTTTAACCTTAAATAAAATAAAAGCTACTAAGGCTAGAGGGCTGAAATTTGCAGAACTCTAGCCTTAGTAGGTTTTAAGATATGAGGGCGGACAGAATAAACTGCGGACAGAGCCGGCCCAATAGTTTTCTTTAACAGAAAACCAACATACGGTAGCTACATCCCTCATGTCTGACAATCTGTGTGTTCGTATGCATGTAAGTATAATAAATAACAATTATGACCAAGAATAAGGGCTCTTCAAAATAACTAAAAACCGTCACTAACAAATGAAAAGGGGCCAACCTGACGGACCAGTACAGGTTAACAGGATGGATTAAAAAAAAAAAATAAAGGAAAAACGAAGAAAGCAACCACAGTAATACAGCAGTGTAAATTTCTCTCTAAGAAGAGTATCATGAACAATTCATTTACGATTTTTACGAAGATAATTACTTTTTTTTTTTTGCGGCAGCAGGCCAACCACTAATTACATTCATCCAAGCAATTTCCATAATAAAGAAAGCTCGCCGTTGTAGCCGTAGTTATAAAAAACACACGGTCTCTTAAAAATTCTCATGAATCTATCTCAACCCTTCTCTTGGGTATTTCAACTTCAAACTTACGATTTTCTTCATATTGTGACTGACAGGTAACTTGTAATGACTTCAGTTTTCTCTCTGAGTCTTCCTAGGATTTTTAAGCACAACACTGCGAGAACTTCAAGGCTCTTAAAGTATAGCATGCACCAATTTACTTCAAGGTTCTCTCTCTCTCTCTCTCTCTCTCTCTCTCTCTCTCTCTCTCTCTCTCTCCAGATACTTGCACCATTATGATTCAGGGTTCGTTGCATTTCCCTCTTTCTATACAACCCAGAACCCGTGACCTTGTGGTATTCAATGGTACACGAGCAAGGGCATTATTTTCTTTTAAATCAATATCTTTTTTTCTGGAACATCTACATCGAATATGAAGTTTCTTTGCTTTTCAATTGACGAGCGGTATTTCGAAAAAAATAACCCCCCCCGAAAAAAAATGAAAATTATAGTATCTATTATGATGAACTGTTAAAGGCATCCACTTCATTATGCTAAGTTGCAAGACTACTTAAAAAGTTAAAGAGATGTCAGACTCGATAAGCTGTAAAATCATTTTTAAGACGATGTAAAACAAATATACATTAATAAAAAGATACAAATATACCTTCATTCTAAAGGAATCATATGAAAAACGAAACAGAAATGAACACAATAAAAAATATATATAAAAGACAAACACTCATAAAAATAGCCTACTGTAAAACATGCAAGGTCAGTAGACGGCTGATATTCTGAGATATATTGCGAATGTTGTTACCTTCACTCTGCCTTAAACACGTAAGTAAACATAAGTCAGATTCCCAAGGATGACGAGACGTGGTTAAAAAATACAGTTTAACAAAGGAATGTAAAAGAGTCGTAAGCACACAAGGGAGTTCAACTCTTTACACAGACTGATGGAATTAAAATAAAAATGTCCAGCCTTGTGTATATTTGAGTACGTGTCTACGTGTACGCGCAAAGCAATATTATCATCTATCTACAAAGTTAAAAAGTATGAAATGCGCCGAAGTTTCTTCGGCGCCATCGAGTTTCTGTACATCGTATAATGCTGTATGAAATTCTCAGCCACGCCCCATGAAACTCTCAGCCACAGGCCATGAAACTTTCGGCCACGGTCCGGTGGTGGCCTGTGTGTTGGCACCTATAGCGGTGCCAGGCGCACGATCATGGATAACTTTAACCTCAAATAAAATCAAAACTACAGAGACTAGAGGGCTGCAATTTGATATGTTTGATGACTGGAGGGTGGATGATCAACATAACAATTTGCAGCCCTCTAGCCTCAGTAGTTTTTAAGATCTGAGGGCGGACAGAAGAAGTGCGGACGGACAGACAAATAGCCATCTCAACAGTTTTCTTTGGCAGAAAACTAAAAAACGCATAATCTGACTGGGAATTTCATTAATGAAGTAACTTAATCCTTAATTTCGTTAGAAATTAAAATTGCTTTCCAATATTCTCAAGGCAGATAGTGTAAATGAGTCAAAAGATATGATCTAGGACTTACGAACATAATGATATAAACAATGTTGAACGATCTCGTTCAGCAGGCCTCTCAATACCGATCACAAATCAGCACACAAAACTTTTGCGACCTCTTCCAGTTTAATGAGAGCCAGTAAAGGCAGGATTAGGTTAACAAGAAACGCAGGAAAAATTAGATAAGCATTTCACTTGGAGAGGCACATCTTTTAAATTCCATTTGCTCATAACGATTAAAAAAAAAAAAAAAAAACTAATGCTGCCTGTTCTCAATTTTACAGTATAAAAACACAATATCCCTTGAATGAATGAAACGATAGACGCCCACAAATGAAGTCAATGTATCCTAATTTCAATGTGAAGTTAGGAATAATTATAGTAACAACAAATTAACAAACAACTGACTTGGCTCAGTAAAGAAATAAGGTTAGAATGATGAACGTAAGGACCCAGATATTAATAAATAGTATGGAATGATACAAGGGAAGGAAGCTTATGAAATTTTCATACCATAACTGTCGTCCGTTGGTACCCCAAAGGAGATTTAAGGCCCAATTGAGGGAAGAAACGAGATAAACCCAGCCATTGTTCTTGTCCAATTTGGGAAAGACGCCATGTAAACACATTTCCCCGCTCCTTGTCCGTTTCTTCCATAGAACTCTGAGAACCTTGAAGAACTCCACATACTAACCAGCCTACCAACCACCACCATCACCACCTCTAGGTATTCTCTACCACTGACATCACCATTACCACAACCTTCAACACAACGAGATGACAACAACCACTACCAAATAAAGGATGGGGTAGTGTGGAGTGAAGCAATGGTAAATAACGTTTATTTGTATTTGCATTTAAAAAAAAAATAAATAAATGCATAAATCTACAACTCAAATATGCGTCTGAAAAATCCTAAACTAAAAGAAAAATACAGTACGTACAAACGCTCCAATTCAATTGAGGCAAAAACAGAACGGAAAAGCGCTATCTACGAAAGGATAAAATGAGAAACGCTAAGGAGGTTTGCATTTAATCCCCGCATCAAAGCCGACAACGTGCGAAAGGTGGCGGATACGAGCGATAATGTAATTGGTCCGGAAAAGTGAACTGGAATTGGAGGCGATAAAGGCGAAGAGGGGGGGAAAAAGGTGGGGAAAAAGGTAGAACAAGGGAAAAAACGAGTTAACGGAATTTTGATACAAGGGGATGATGTGCTGGGACGGCGGGGATATCGCTCGCACTGCGATATTTAAATCAACTGAAGGAAATCCATGCATTAATATATATATATATATATATATATAGTTATATATAATATATATATATATATATATATATATATATATATATATATATATATATATACACACACACACACACATGATTATTCTAATCAATGAATTCTCAGTAATTTTACATGAAATTAAGTAAATTGGGGTTTTCTTAATTTGTCTATTCTGTGCTTCATGAAGAATTCTGTTCACTAATAGTTCGATCAGTGGGACAAACACAATAACCAAAGGTAGAGTACAAATCTGTAAAAAAACTGAAAAATTACTTAATTAACAGAAAATAATAAAGAAAAAACATCGTATCGCAAATGAGAAAAAACAGCGAACCCAACACAAAGTTACCAAGCCTCCCAAAGTTAGCAAATTTTGAAACATCAAAATTGTGGAGAAAAACCAACGAGTATCTGCTCAGAGCAAAGAAAAATGTGATACATTTCACCAGGTTCTAAAGAATATTTCTCTCAGCTCTTGGCATAAAAAGGAAATATGAGAATCAGTTTCGCGCGGTCCACTAGCCATCAATTTTCACTCAGTCATCAGTAGTGAAATAAAAAAAAAATCAGCACCTTGCAAAATTTGAAGGACATAAAAAGAAGAACATGCCGGTCGCTCAACGTCCTCCGATATCGTTTGAAAACGCTTCGGAAAATTTTCCCATCGGAACGCGAAAAATGGCGAGGTCTTTAACATAAGCCAATTTCAACTAAAGTCAGCCCGCAAAGGCCGGCAGGATTCATGAACAATTCGGCGATGCCAATGTGTGGGCTGATGGAAGCAGCTAGGAACAGACCGCCAGGGCCCCGTCATCACATCGTCATCAAAAGCCAATATACCACGCCAAGGGAGCATTTTGGGAATCGCCTAGAGGCCACGAGGGGGTGGGGGCAAGGGTAGGGGAGGGTGTTGGGAGTGGGGTAGAGATCCTAGACAAGGACTTTCTTTAGCCTTGCAGGATCTTTTTTATTTCTTTTTTTTTTTACTTTAGATCTTGGCCTGATATAGTTGAAGCTTCTACTCATCAACACACGTCTCTCCTTATTACAAATGTATTCGTGCTTGCAGTTCAAAATACTGCATGCAATTGCAAAATAACACGATGCCAGCAGTCAGTAGGTATACAAGTTTAAAATTCTCCAATAAATCAATCCTGAAAACAATTTTTGGTAAAACTGAAGGCTACTACCGCGGCCTAGTTCCCGCCGGTCGCCGACCAAAACATTTAGTCTTTTATTTATGTTTTGTTTATGTTTATGCCTTTTGCTTATATTTATGACGTTTACCGTCTTTTTTATGATTTTACGTTCACACCCCAAGGGGATGGTAAGTACTGCACCCATTTTGCACGCAAACTGGTAGTTACCGAGCCAGAGAGGGCGCGGTATAACTCTTCAGTTTTCCCCAATTTTTATAAGCATAAGAATCAAAATAACTCGGGTATCCTAATATGTTCCAATAAATAACGCCTAATATCTTAATAAATAACGCCTAAAAATAGTACGAAGTAGTAACCACGCGCATCCTCACAATACCACGGTGCACATTAATCACCTTTGCTATGTGTGACAAAAATATATCATTCATTCATGCTCGGTTACTGAAGTAGTCATCGCAATGAAGCATTTGTTCCGTCAGACATTTTGCCGCAAACATCTTTGACAAACGTAAGCCTTACGATCCATCACCCGTTTAATGACAATTAAAGTAAATTTCGTATGATTTCGAAAACAAGATACGAAATGCATTTACAAACCTATAATAAGAAACGATTTATTTAATTCTGGCGAGCATTTATTATGGAAACCAAATAAAGGATGCTTAAGGCAACAATAATTTCCCCGAGATGACACTCCAGTTTTACATTATCTTGCAATAATAATAATAATAATAATAATAATAATAATAATAATAATAATATAATAATAATATTGGAAGTGGGGGCATACCATTCGCAACGATTCGTTCAGATAGCTTGAATCTTCCAAGATGAAAGGTGAATGTGGTCTTATTGGAAACCTGTCACTGCGAAAAATATACAGAACTGCAGTACCTCGATTATTTGCGATCAAGAAATCCTCTTTCCTTATTGGAACTTCCCTATTAAAAGACAACAAAACTGATGCTGTTGCGTGTGCAACAACATCATTACTTCGGATGGTTAGTATAATAAATATACATGAATGTGAACGTAAAACAAATGCAGGTGTTTTTAAGTATACGTATCATTTATATATAGTATATATATATATATATATATATATATATATATATATATATATATATATATATATAATATAGAGAAGTGAGCCCATAAAAACGCCAAAATGAGAAATAAAAGAGAGTAGAGACTAAAACTGTCTCTCCTGTTGTTTGTCTGAAGAGAGTGGCAGTTTGGTCTCTGAAATATAGCTTTTACTTTCTACATTCTTTCGTTTTTATGGGCTCCTTATATTTGATGGAATTCTGTTTTAACAGGAAATAATTCATAGTCACACACACACACACATATATATATATACATAATTTTGGAGAATACGCATTGAAAAATACAAGAAATTCAACTAATAAAATATTCCACCACTGGGAAACAATCTAATGTTATGCTAATGCATACGGCGAAAGGAATCAGGAGGAATAAGTCAAGGATGAATGGAGAAATCAGAAGCAAAGGTTCCGGAGCCATAAAACGGTTCCAACTTGGCCCGAATGGTTCCTTGAGTGGCCGTATAACAAACCGTAAAGGGAAGACCATTCCAACAGTTCTTAAATGGGAGACGAAAATGTTACCCCGAAACTGAATTCGAGAATATCTTAAAACCTTTAGGAGAAAATACAAAGCTATCAATACGATGTATTTAGGAGGAAAACTCTGCAAAAAATTAAAAATTATAAACTGAGTAAAAACAATATTGATAATGAAAGAAAATACAAACAATACATACGGTATTCAATCTTAGATCAATGCAAAGAAGAAAGTAAGTATATCAATCACTCTCAATACCATATATAACATGACATACTTTGACAATACTCAAACCTAAAACATGAACTTTAACAGAGGCAACAAACTTGCAGTAAGCATTGCAAAGATCACGTGACCTGGTGCAGAAAAAACAGAGAAGGAGCAAACGCAAACGTTTTCCATCCTTATATCGAAAAGCCAGAAAATGACATTTTCCTCCCTAAGAGAAAAAAAAAAAACACCGCATTTCGAGCCGACAAGAGGGAGCTTTGTGTTCTATGCAAATCCAAGTAGCCTCTCCGTCCACTTAAGGAGCTTTAAGAACTGGGAAACACGAAGGCGTGGCCACTTAAGGCCGTCCGGACCTTCACTTGAGTCTCCCGATTCTTTTCGTGATTCGTCGTTTGCAAAACCCGAAACGTAAACAACTGCTCTGCCGTAAATTGCAGCGAACGTATGTGATTTGTTTCGGCGGAAATATCATTATATATTCTTACGCGTTAGCACACGCAAGGGAAAGAATGCCTCTAGAAGTATGGATTCCTTCGACGAGGCTCTTCCTTAAGTGGACTCACAGAGAGAGAGAGAGAGAGAGAGAGAGAGAGAGAGAGAGAGAGAAGGATGGGGGGAGAACTGTCATCAAGCTAGAACTAGAGAAATGTATAGCACTTCTCGTAATATCCCAACTCAAAACGCATTTCAAATAATATAAAATTAGAGAAAAAATCAGACTGATGATACACTAAATAGGAAGCAAGTGAAGTACAGAAAATGTCATAACTGTAGTGCATTAATCATTCAAAAGCACCAATATGAGCTTAATTTTTAAATACGGCTTCGTCCTTGAACTCATTCTTTCCTATAGAATTCAGCTCTTTCTTTAGCTAAGCCTAACACGTTCAAATTCACGTTAGTCAGTGCTAAAATGTCGAACTCACTTTTCAATGACTAATAAATTGAGATCTTTAATAATTAAAATACAAACATTCACATTAGTCAGTGCTAAAATGTCGAACTCACTCTTCAATGACTATTAAATTGAGATCTTTAATAATTAAAATACAAACAGTACAAAATAAGAAATAAAAAGTTACGTAAATACCTTAAACAAGAAATGTTAACCAACCTTCAAGATCTACAAACAACAACAGAAGCTTAGCTGTACTTACCGCATTACAGTACACATCAACCGGAAGCTTACCTGTAATAACAGAGATAACATTTTAGAATAAATATTAACTATAAACTGAAAATAAAAAAGACACAAATTTCAGCACATACGCGCATTTTAAAAACATGACTCTTCTAATCAAATTATAAAGATCTACCAACTACGTATCTGATCAGAGAAAGGTCCAGACAAACTTCAGCGTCACCTGAAACGGTTTTCTGAAAATCTATGACCAAAAACATTTGTCGCAATGCGCGAACTCACATCCATAGTAACATTCGAGGTGAATAATAAAATCACAAGTATAAGGGGTTTCCGACAGCGTAATTTGTGTCCCAGAACCAAATGGGAAATCAATTCTTCTCTCTTTTTCACGTCTCTTTACGGGCTCCTTATAAGAGCAACAGCCAGTGCTGGCATAAGGCCAGCATAATCTAACAACAATGAGATACGATTTCATCTTCGTTCCGAACCAAACACCGCTGAGATTATGGGGGCACAGAAGGAACGTAGGCGGGTGGGAGCGAGAAATAAGAGGAGGAGGAGGAGGAGGAGGAGGTAATGGGGAGGGGAGGTAAGGAGCAGAAGGAGTCGTGATGAGGTATTTTCATTATAGACATCCTGAGCACGAACATCCTAACCTCTCGAAGAACTCTCGGAGGGCTTCCGTCGCATCAGATACATATTAAACAGAAGGAAGGTGACGTTGGTAGAAAGTGGATTGTATCGCTATTTTGTTTATTGAAGGTTAGGCAAAATAGATTGTGTCACTTTGTTAGGTTTGTGTTTGATAAAATGGATTGCACTGCGTTGTTGTCAATTATGAGTTGGATAAAATGGAGAGCACGGCTGTGTTGGCAATGTAGTTTTGAATACAGTAGATTTTACTACCGTGTTGTCAATTTAGGGTTAAAGAAGATAGATGATATTGCCATGTCGTAAATTTAGCGATGAGGAGTATTTATTGAATTGTTGGTCTGTTTATTGTAGAATAAAATAGACCGTATTTATTTTGCTTGTTAATTTGTTGCTGGATAAAATGTATTGCATTGCCGGTCCTGTTTCATATTTGTGAAAATTGACTGAAATAATGTCTTGCCAATTCAGCCTTGGAGAAAAATGGATTGTATTATTGCGTTGTCAAATAAGCATAAAGATGTATGGTATAAGTTTTGTAAATTTAGCGCTGGAGAAATTGGTTGGTACTGTTGTGCTGTTAACTTATAGTAGCCCTGGAGAAAGCAGCCAAGGTTTAATCTTAACTACATACTATAAGCAATTACAGTAAATCTACAGTTGCGATGTGCATACAAATTCATATGATTTCTAATTCTCCTATAAACGCACTATATAATTCCCACACCATTACATATTTACATAAACAACCACAACCGATTTCGCCTAGCTTTTATAACAGACACAAATACCTGCAGCAAACTTCAAGCTGCAAGTTCCAAATGATTAACTCAGACATTCACACGGAATTATGTAAGGCCTCAAATGATGACTACGCTAAGGCCACATATGAACCTTAGCAAGAGATTTACTGCCCGTCAATTCGGCCAATTACAGATGTCACTACAAATCAAAAGTTGTGACGCCCAAATTCCAGCCTCTGTAATCGTGACAACGTGATTTAGTGGCGTTCCCGGTTGACTTAATTGCCATAGGGCCTCCTGAAACAATGCTAATATTTTTGGTGCGACAAGCACTCATTTATCTCCACAGATATATAAATATCATATTTTTCACCGCATGCCTTATTCTCATTTGAAGAAGGTGGTGCTAGAATTACAGCCAACAGATTTCTCAGGAAGTCTTCACGGATGAGGTTGCCGGCCACACACCCTTTTCCCGTGACCCCTGCAGACGCTGATACTAATTTACAGCTGAGTGGACTGGTTAAGTATGATGGAGGGAATCAAGGACCCAGCAACTGCAGGACTGAGAGCTCTTCTGTTCATTTGTATCCATAACAAACTGTAAAATGAACACCCTTGCAAATATAAGGAAAAAGCTGTGGTATGTATAAAATGACAAAACCATACCGCGTGCAAAAATGTGCTATGTAAAAAGAGAATAAATTTTAAAGCATATGAAAAGGAAAATCTGCGGTGTAGAATAATATGTGCTACACGTGAAAAGAAAAACTCGGGCCTTTTAGTACAAATGAACATTGAGCTCTGCATAAAAAGCCTTCATTATTTATATCATACAGTAGGCGAAATGTCAAATTTAAGGAATAACGCTGAAGGAATTGTTCTACTTTTCTTTTCTCATCATACAAATAGTGAAAAATAATTTCCGCCTCGACCAACATCGCCTTCTGTATTGCCTTCCACGAAGGGCGACGGGACGGTAAACTCGAGGCTGCATATAGCAGAGGCTTTTGAAACACGTTTACAAGGGGGGTGCCAATTCCAAAACTGGAAAAGTAGATTCGGGGTAAAAGAAGTTAACTAATGAATTCCATAGAACCAAACAGAACGCTACTCACAAGTTCAGTGAAATTTAAAAATTCATTTGAAATAAGGAAAGGAGACCATTACCTCTGAAATTATTTTCAATTCCTTTACTCTTTAACACACAAGAATTTAAAGAGCATTTTAGACAGACGAGAAGAGCAAGTCCAAACTGTACGATTGGCCTACTGATTTCAAGCGATACATCAGTTACTCTCGAAACTGAAAATAACTTCCAACCGCTGAAGGAACACATTCTTTAAAGGGTAAATAAATCTTGCGTCCTCTGGCGTTAACTTGTACTAAACTGGCTGATAAAGGAGAACCCCCCTCCTATAAAAGGAATCTCCTCCGCCACCTCTACGAGTCTATAGTGATCCTCGATAGTACACAGGTAACGAGATCTAATTGCAGCCTGAATGGGGTAGTTAGACACAGTGAAGGGGCTCCTTGTCAAGCAGTTGATCGGAGCGTTTACTCCGTTCCCCCCGGTTCCTTTATGGCGTCTTCTACGGTTGTGGAACCCCAATTTAACTTGTAATTAACAGCGCATTCCCTCGTCAAGGTTCATTAATGATTAACCTTCGGTCACCTCGGTGACTCTTTTTAAGGTGGCAGGGTGGGCTGAGATGGCAAAAATTGAGGATGTACGCCCATTATGATCACCATGGCGGGATGATGAGAGAGAGAGAGAGAGAGAGAGAGAGAGAGAGAGAGAGAGAGAGAGAGAGAGAGAGAGAGAGAATACTGTCTTGTGTTATTACGAGAATTTAGATAGTCTCATACCTGCAACCTACTGAAAACCATGAAAGAGAAAATAAATGGAAAAACTGAGGGACCAATATCCTACAACATTGCTAATTTAAACTAAACCAGAGGAGTGCCAATTAAACGCATAAAACTGCAATTCACTTCAGCAAAATTATGCAGTTATTCACAACGATCTCATATACTATACCTATTCAATTAAGGGAATGCCTTCAAGCGCAACAAATGTAGACATGCTCAATTAAATATTGTCAAAAAAGAAATAACTTTGCAAGTGAGCATCAGAGCGGATTTAGATAAAATAACTGTATGCTATTTATTAGGGTTTAAAATTTGGTTGGACTAATTAACATATATTAGATGTTAAATTAACTGAACTAAATGAAAATGAAATTTCTCTCTCTCTCTCAGCATATGAGAAGAATACTTCAATAAATCAATGGCCAAAAATCGATATAAGTATTATATCAGTTTCATAAATGACCTAAGACCAGGTGTAATAAGATGTCTGGTAGTTGATAATGACGTTCGAAGCTTGTATGGATGTTTAAGCTATACCAAGAATGTGGTTTCCAGGAAAGTGCTAACAAGGACAAATATCAAGCAAATCGAAACTGAATACGTAGCATTCTCCAAAGTTGCTTGTTCTAAGTTGTTTATCAAATTTTGTTGTTATCAATCAAGCTAATTTTGTGTTATTTTAATCAATCAATCTTAATTGCAGAAGCACAAACTATAAATGCTAACAACGCTATTGCTGTTTATATACATCCTTTTTCCCTTAAAACTATATGTATATATACACATATATATGCATACACAATGTATATATGTATACTTACTTATATGTGTGTGTGTATATATATATATAGTATATATATATATATATATATATATATATATATATATATATATATATATATATATATATATATATATATATATATATATGAGTGTGTGTGTGCGTGAAATGTCTTACCAGGATGAAGTCAAACGCTCCTTTTTACCGGAATTATCGAATTTTGTATATGCAGTAAATATTTTCCCTTCGATTAAAACTTCGGTCTACCTGTAATTAAAGCTGGTCCTTGACTGGGTGAATTAGCCACTTAATTAACTGACGTAATTAACATAGGATCTGTGCAATGGGAGACTAACGAACGTGACACCAATGAATGAATGAATGTAAAATTTAGTCTTCAACCCAGTTGGTAGTGGGACGGAGGAGATTGAGATTGTTCATTGTCATATAAATGGCCTCGAATTTTGGTATTAAACGTTTGGGATATATTAAGGGTCCCGCTTTAAGGCTATTTGAAGCATCCCGTCGGCCTCCAACTATATTGCTTTCTATCGTTCACTTTTCATTTTTAGTTTTCTGTAAAAGAGAACTTTTCTGGCGGCTTTTGTCTGTCCGTCCGCACTTTTTCTGTCCGCCCTCAGATCTTAAAAACTACTGAGGCTAGAGGCCTGTAAATTGGTATGTTGAGCAACCACCCTCCAATCATCAAACATAGCAAATTGCAGCCCTCCAGCTTTAGTGTTTTTATTTTATTTAAGGTTAAAGTTAGCCATAATCGTGTTTTTTGGCAACGATGTAGGATAGGACACCAACGAGCCGTGGTTGTTTCTATGGGGTCGCGGCTCATACAGCATTAAAATGAGACCTCCGAAAGACACATTTATTTTCGGTGGCCTTGATTATACGCTGTAGCGGCTGCACAGAAAACTCGATTGAGCCGACGAAACTTCGGCGCATTTTTTGCTTGTTTATTTTGGCTTCATGACACCTACCTTCCCTGAATTTTAAACCTGACCTTGCCATATGGTCTCCTCGTTTAAGAATAAATTCTCACGCCGAGTCCCGAAAGAGTGCTGAATTCTGAATGGGTGGTTTAGTTAAACTTATTTCTATATAGCAAATGTAAGGAACGATCTGGTGATTGACTGATTCCTGTCAACTGGCGTCGCAATATCTACGATCACTTATGACGGAATTCATTTTCAGTACTATGATAACTGAGGTCATTCGTCAGTGTCAAGTTCATGAGTGCCCTTTAAATCAAGAAAAGAAAACGCTCGCAGTGAAAGTATCACTTTCTCTAAAGCAATGCCCTTGAATAAAATGAGCCGTCTAAAGACCTGCCGACTGGCAGACTGACGTCTCCCGTTCTCTTCACAAACATCAAGAGGTTTGTTCAAGGATGACGCCATGGCGCACTCACAAACAGACTGTCACTCGACTGTATATGCTCTTCTCGGGTACGTGTTGGCTAACGTCTCTTAAGGTCACTTTTTCACAATGTAGTAAGCTACAAGAGAGAGAGAGAGAGAGAGAGAGAGAGAGAGAGAGAGAGAGAGAGAGAGAGAGAGAAATTTCACGCAAAAAAATTATATCGCGTGTAAGTTTGTATTTCAGGAAATGAAATATAAAATTAAAGTTTTCTTTACTTCTACTACTACTACTACTGCTACTACTGCTATTACTACTATTACTGCTACTACTACTACTACTACTACACTAGTAATAGCACATACGAAGAATATGTTATTATTAGTCTACAGTTACACACCTGAACCAAACGAATATATAATATAGGGAAGAACTTTTGCAATTAGTAAACATTATATCAGCATCTATAGAGAGAGAGAGAGAGAGAGAGAGAGAGAGAGAGAGAGAGAGAGAGAGAGAGAGAGAGAGAGAGAGTGGTTCAAAGTTCAGCAGCGACAGATGGTGCCCGAAACCATTGGGTATCTGTCCTGAAGGTCGTGCGATATGTCTGGCAAGAAGAAAGAAGAGGTACATCTTATTGCCAGTGAGCTCCGATCTTTTTAGCATTTTTTTTTTTATTGAGAGGGGATCGCTTTGAAGGGTGCAGTTAAAAAAAAAATAAGAAAAAATAAAAAAAAGAACCACTGACAATGACGAGCTACGCCAACCATATATATATAAAAATCTTTTCTTATAGTTGCTAAAAAATTAATCTATTAGCTATAAAACGATGATTCCAGTTCAGTGTACCCTTCGTCGGTAAAATTTCGAATCATGGCAATATATCTATTGCTAATTATATATAAATGCTTGATTATGTCCAAGATGTCAGATAAGATTTGGTTCTCTATTCATGAGAATTAAGTAGCTTTGTAATACAGTCGACTGAGGTGAGTCACACCTGGAGACGAAGAAAGGCAGAGGGCTGGCAACCTCATCCTAAAATGCTCTCTGAAAATTAAAGCTCGACACTTTCTGGAGCCATCCGACCAAGGAGAAAAGTCTTACGGGTAAAATTTATATATATATATATATATATATATATATATATATATATATATATATATATAATATATATATGTATATATAAATATTGTATGTGTGTGTCCGTGTGTGTTTCTTTTGACATGCATATATTCAGGCGAAAAGCTGAAATTTTCTACTTAAATAGGCGTACACTGTATCTTGATAAATATTAAACATTTAATGGTACAATAAAAACAATAACCACAGCAAGAATAACAACAACCTATTACTACGTATATCACAAAACACAGTAAATAAACAATAAAAAAACCCTTAAACTAATAAAATTGAAGCTAAACAAAGGCTTCGCTTGCAAAAGAAAAAAAAAATTGCTCTGAACCTACTCCATCCCCGAGGCCCAAAACTCCAAGTCTGCTGAGACCATAATCATAAAGAAACACCCGAATCCGTCGTATAATTATGGTAATAACTTTACAAAACCACAATTCTCCTTTTTTAACATTTTAAAAACAACCTCATCATCACTGGGGAATGGAAAAGACTACTCGGCTTAATGGCCTAATTAAGGGTGATGCATACGCTAAATATTTTCTCCCTCCTGAAAGCAAATGGAAATTATACTATTGCAACTGCTATAAAGTTTTAATTCTAAGGCCATAAGGATAATTACATGAATTATTTCAAGAGTGTGGAAAGCACAGGCGATAAAAGGAGAAGTGTTGTAATGAATTGTAAGATATTTTTCATAGAAACCTCATTATTATTATTATTATTATTATTATTATTATTATTATTATTATTACTATTATTATTATTATTATTATTATTATTATTTATCTATTTTGCTGTTGAAAGTTTCTAATAAATAAACAAACTTGATATCCAAGACTAAAATCGCCCTCTGAGTTAAGGCCATAAAGTTTCAAATGAATTACCTTACTAGCATTCCCTGGGGTAATACATGTGCTTCCAGGGAGAGAGAGAGAGAGAGAGAGAGAGAGAGAGAGAGAGAGAGAGAGAGAGAGAGAGAGAGAGAGAGAGAATACGATATAAGGTCTAAAGTGCATGAAAAATTATGTAATATAAGAATTATATAAAAAAAAATTATGCAGCACTAGAATTATGTATTCCATTCAGTATGACTATGATGAAATTTTTGAAGTCCTTTTTTCCATTGCAATCAGCTGCTACGGTTAAAAGTCTACTTCAAAACACGATTTTAATAATAAAAAACCTAAACTTTCTTCCGGGTTATCTCTAAGGTGCTAGAGCCATCTTGTACAGCTGACAATCACACGATAAAATGACACGTCAGTACTAGTTTTTTTTTAGCAGCAGTCATTAAAAGTTGACACGCGCACACGATTTTCCTTAGAATTTCGTGAGGCCGATAAATCTGTAAGGTGAAAAAACTTCATTACAAAATCGTGTGTCTTAAAAAATTCACAAAAGTAAGAAATTCGGATGGCATGAAATCCAACGCCCCCATCTTAAATATTTCTGTTACAATAAACAATGTCTATTTTTATATGCAATTGTAAAAGACTGAACATCTTAAAATCTAGGACTGTGACAACGGTTTAGAACACAAACACACACGGTAGAACGACAGCTATCTAAAAATAAGAGCATTACCTTTCTCTTCATTCTCCTGCATAAACTAATCCCAATCTCGTTTTCTAATTGTCTTGCATTGAAGTAATCCCAGTCTCGTTTTCTAATTGTCTTGCGTTGAACTAACACCTATCTCTCTTTCTAATCGTCTTGCGTTGAACTAATCCCAATCTCTTTTTCTAATTGTCTTCCGTTGAACTAATCTCAATCTCGTTTTCTAATTGTCTTGCATTGGACTAATCCCAATCTCTTTTTCTAATTGTCTTGCGTGAACTAATCCCAATCTCGTTGTCTAACTGTCTTGCGTTGAACTAATCCCAATCTCGTTTTCTAATCGTCTTGCGTTGAACTAATCCTAATCTCGTTTTCTAATTGTCTTGGGTTGAACTAACCCCAATCTCGCTTTCTAATCGTCTTGTGTTGAACTAATCCCAATCTCATTATCTAACTGTCTTGCGTTGAACTTATTTCTGGTGATAGAAATTCATTTCTCGCTATAATGTGGTTCGGATTCCACAATAAGCTGTAGGTCCCATTGCTGGCAAGTACAATTGGTTCTAGCCACGTAAAATAAGTCTAACTCTTCCGCCAGTTCTAGAGAGCTGTTAATCAGCTCAGTGGTCTGGTAAAACTAAGGTATACTTAACCTGCGTTGAACTAATCCTAACCTCGCTTTCTATCTGAACTGGCGTGGTTGACCTTTAAAGCTGAGACGCATCCAAACAAAAAATTGTAATGAACATATTTAGATATAAGACGCTTTCCTTAAAACTTCATTAGAAGATAACCTTAACACTTTTCTTCCTCCTTTTACCTCTATTTCCTTAAGGCCTGGCGTAGGAAAGGGTACTGGGAGGAATAATCGTAAGGTATATGTACTAAAAAATAATTTTTTTCTTTCCTTCGACCCAGACAAGACAGGCTATGAATATTACCAAGAAGGCTGATTAGTAGATCTTGTTTCATCTGGCACCTGCAAAACAACAACAAACAACAAATAAATAACAACAACAACAACAACAACAACAACAATAATAATAATAATAATAATAATAATAATAATAATAATAATACGCTCTCCAGGCTTTCCTCCTTCCCAGCGGGTATCTTCAGTCACGGTGCATTTTGTAAACGTGACTTCCGACAGGGTAGGAGAAAGTTTCTAGTTAGTGCTAGAAACTCCGACTCATCCAGTACACCGGTAGCTAACCGATGCCATTACACTATCTAACGGTGTTTTCAAATCAATGTTGATATTCTAGACTCAGATTAAAATAAATATCTTGAAATACAGGTTCGTTTTACCTTTATAGTTCTTCCGCCCAAAAAAGAAGGCAAAGAATAGTACGGCGTAGTAGTAGTACCACTCTTTATGAAGATAAGACAAGAACACCCACATCTATTCAAACCAAGCTTGGTACTTTCGTAAGCGATGACAAAATCGCTTATTAAAACGGGACAGGATTAATAAATCACGAGATATGGAGGAAGGCAATGAATTCCCCTTCCTGGAAGTGAAGGGTGGCGGTAGTAGTAGTAGTGATAAGTGATGATGGAATTGGGGAATTAAGGTACTCAATGACATACCTCTCACAATAAAATTGCTTACCAAGAGTCAGAAGGGCGCAGTATAATATTACGGTACATTCGTAATGGCTCCTCACTCACTACGAGACAACGACATAATGCTTAATGTCACCGAGGATGCTCGAAAAGAACAAAGGTCAGATTCGTTAAAACAATGCAGACGATTCAAAGACACGTTAATGGATAAGGGTGAGGTTTCATCGTGTCTTGCATCAACAATGATGAATGCGTCAAAGTGATGCCGGGATTAAGAGAGGCTGCACTCCGTTCACGTTTGCAAATCAGTGGACCGCCACCGGCTTACCGCCTACTAGTTTAACAACTCATCTCTAAATATTTTCTGATAATTAGGGGGCCAGCCTCATTTAGCTACATGTCACTAAAGTCGTCATATATATATATATATATATATATATATATATATATATATATATATATATATATATACATATATGTTATATATTATATATATATATATATATATATATATATATATATATATATATATATATATATATACATCCAAGTTCACGGAGACAGGATAGATGGCAAGCACTCCCTTCTTTGGCTAAGACTGAATGACTAGCATCAACGCACGCGGTGTGCACACAACTTGGCCGCCTAAACGCGATCGAATGGTTGTCATCCTTCCTCTTTTAAACCAACGAACTTCACACTGCACCATTTGGTTTCGAACAAGACGGGCAAAACCTCGGGCCATCCCTAGTACGTGAGATGAGTTTTGAACTCGAATGATTCATCAAGTATAGTGTGGTATTTTTCGTATGAAGAGTCATGGAAACCCTGAAGAGTCATGGAAACCCATCATCCCTAGATTGTAGGGAAGACAATCATCAAAGCAGATGAGAAGTTCCGTTTATGTGCTCTGTTGCACTTGCCTTACTACAGTAGAGGGTCCCACATTTGACAACTTCAGGCTATGTATCCCTTAGCATTACGAAATTCTGTACAGCTTTCGTTGGGTGAGCGGCAGAGCTGCGGACTGAAACACTGATGGGCTGGAGTTCATTTCCCGGCCGGTTGGATGAAGAGTTAGAGGAATTTATTTCTGGTGATAGAAATTATTTCGCCATAATGCGGTTCGATTCCACAATAAGTTGTGATCCTGTTGTTTAGTAACCACCGTTCTAGGCCACGTAAAATAAGTCTAATCCTTCGGCCAGCCCTAGGAGAGCTGTTAATCAGCTCAGTGGTCTGTAAACCAAGGTATACTTAACGAAAATTGCAGAAAATATATATATAAAGAAGGCATCGTGCTTACCCCATACAAATGGAAAAAAAGCACGTTAAAAGGAGTATATATATATATATAATATATATATATATATATATATAGAGTATATATATATTATATATATATATATACTGTATATAATTTTTTATTTTAAATCACGAAAAGGTAAAAACGTGATGACTATACTCAACAACCTACAGCCATTTTTCCTTAAAAGCTGTAACTTTGTTTATATATACAGGTAATATACACACATATATATATATATATATATATATATATATATATATATATATACATATATATATATATACATAGTATATATATATATATATATATATATATATATATATATATTGAGAGAGTAGAGAGAGAGAGAGAGAGAGAGAGAGAGAGAGAGAGAGAGAGAGAGAGAGAGAGAGAGCAATCCTCAATGACAAGAACGAGGCCTACTCAGAGGAAGCAGAGATGAAGGAGAAGCAGGAGAAACGGGCTTAACTGTCCCAGGCCCCGCATCATTGTTTCAACCTGATGAGAGAAGGGAGGGAGGAGGAGGACGGGACGGGGGGTGGGCGGGAAGGAGGGAAATGCAAGGAGAGGCGTACTAACAATTGGGGGGGTTTTTCGTCAATTAGAGGCAAGTTTGGGGCAGAAGGTCTGCTGGATGAGCTTCGTGGCTATTGTGTCCGGCAAGCCACCCACGACGGAGAAACGTGGTTGCTTCCATCTGAGGAACACGTACAAACTCACGTACAAAACAGAAGTACACATAAAAAAAATGCAGGAACTCATTTATAATATCCATTAATATTCAAGGACACTACTACACACCGACTTGAAGCAGCTTGCCAGGTTTTGGGAACACGGTATGAACTATTCTAGTATGCTAAAGCAGTTCCCTTGGAGACCTGGCACTGAATGGATCTCTTGTGATTATGATTGTAAAATGTCAATATTAATGCTGCTTGTCGAGTTATACAAGATAGAGGTACAAAGATTTGGCAACGCAATTCTAGAGATCAAGAGAAAAAGAAATAGATAATACAGTAAAACCTTGCTAAAGCCTTATTTACTCCCACAAAAACAGTTCTACCGTCTCGGATATTCAAAACAGTGTAATAATTATAAGGTCTCTTATGTTACTGTCCGGATACTTGGGAGAATATATTTCTAATGACATCGTTTGGATACCTAAGATTATCTGAGATAAAGCCTTAAATTAACCCGAAATCGCCCAAATTTGGGTCTGTCTACCAAGACCTCATTAAGCAGTTTGCAAATGTAAATGTGAGAACGATCCAGCCGGCATAAGGAGAGAAAACGGGAGAAACCATTGAACGTTTTGGATTAGCTTTCCTCTTTCACATATTATTGTTCAATCTCAATCATCCCAGAAAAACAAGCCTTCCCTTACTCAAGTTGATGGCCTATTTGACTTATATCAGTGCCTGCTCATCCTCAACAACAATGCCAGTAATAATAGCATTAATCTTACTAATAACAACGAAAGGAAATGCTAATTGAGTCACTAAAACAATCCAGACGTGCATTAGCCTAACTCAGCCAGCGCTGAAGACCCGTCTCCATTGTCTGGCTGTCGTAATTGTTCACGGAGGGGGTTGGGATAATGACGCCATTTGATGACCACTCCGATGTTGGGTAATTAGGGAATGTATCTGAGCAACTGCACTTAAGATGATAGCATCAAACCCAGGTATAAAATAGCATCTCTCCTCTGTTCATAGAGCTGATGAATGGAGTCCCAAAGCCTGTTAACAGGATAATTGTGAAGAGGATTGGGCTGTCATCGCCATGTCGTGATGGTTATTGTTTTATTATATATGCGCTTTAATTAGCCATCTGCAGTGGCATGCAAGAGAAGCATGTTAATGATGAAGCTGCTCAGACAACAAAAAGTGGTTGATATACAAACCATTATTTCCCCCACCCACCACTCTTCCCCCCCCCCAAATGTAATCAATCAATGAGAAGCTTATCAACTTCAAAATATTACACAATAGACCATAGGCCACAGCTTAATACTCGGTTTTTTTTACCTCTGAGGCCGGTGAGACAGACGGTCAGCCTAAAACCTTCCCCCAGTCCAGACCGGACGGGAACAAGACATGAAGAGAGAAAAAGAAGAGACATAACGGGTATGAAAGGAATACTTGACTTTCCGAAAAATATCAGCTATAAGGACTCTTGGAAAACAAAAGCATGAAGAGATTTCCAAAATTCGCAATCCAGTCGCCAAACTCAAAATCAAAATTTAAAAACTTTGCATGTCTGTCTGTCTTTGTTGTTATATTCTGCATGTATATATATATAGTATATATATATATATATATATATATATATATATATATATATATATATATATATATATATATATATATATTTGTTAGTGTGTATGTGTAATGTGTGATTATATATATATATATATATATATATAAGAGTATATATATATATATATACATATATATATATATATATATATATATATATATATATATACATATATACATACACTGACAATCCATCCTGTATAAGAACACACATCAGCGCTAAAACTTAATGAAGATACATCTGAATATATATATATATTTGTACCATAATTGAAAATAAGCTAATACTAAAAATGAAACAGACAAAAAAGGTCACTGAAGGTTATAATATCAATCTTCCACAGACTGCCAGTATGCGAGAAGCGAGAAGGAAAAAGACGAGTACATTAAAATACTGATGATAACAAGTTTAGTCAAGACACACTCACAAACACATACACATATACATACATACATACACACACGCATATGGAGGAGGTAAGCAAAATAATGGAAGAGTGGCACTGGGCTCCTGTCCGTGGAACAAGTAAGCCTAACCACTTTACTCGAGTCAAAGGCAAACTAAAAGCAATGGATTCGTCCTTGACCGTAACTGATCTTCCAAACTTAAAAGAAACTTTAAAAATGATAATAATATATTAATAATAATGATGATAGCATCAACAGCAACAACAAAAACAACAACAACAACAACAACAATGATAATAATAATAATAATAATAATAATAATAATAATAATAATAATAATAATAATAATAATAATAATAATATTGTTTTCATGGATATCATTACCTCATTCTACAAAAGAAATCAGAAAAATAATAACGATAACATCAAAAATAATAATAATAATAATAATAATAATAATAATAATAATAATAATGTCATTTTCATAGTTATCATTACCTCATTCTACAACAGTAACCACAACTGAGGTAATGAAGCCATAAAGAACTCCACCACCTGAGGAGATTACCGACAACAGTGACATACCAAAAAAAAGAGGGACTCAATGCTTGTGGTGTTGACGAGGTCTAAATAGTTTTCGGTGGTGTGGGGGAAGTGGCGTTAGGGGATGGCAAGAGCTTTTTATCCAGTAGATATCCCTAGCGTAGGTAATGGCAAGATGAATTATGATAATGAGTACTATTTGCCGAAGGAGCGGAGGTTCATTTGAAGGAAGGAGCGAAGGAGAATGTGGTAAATATCCGGAGAAGGGGGAAGTCGCTTGAAAACAAGGGGGAGGGGAGGGTGTTTTGATGTCCCTTGGAGGCAGGGGGAGGGGGGAGGAATATCAAATGATTTGGATGAAAGCTTTGAGGCTATTCAAGTTGCTGTGATGATAGGAAGGAAAAGTAGCTGAAGGGAGTTTTCCATGCAGAGGCCGACAGGATGGGCAACCTAAAGTCCTGATATACCTCAGGCCCGAAAGCAAAAATAAAAGGGAGAAAGGACTGAAGATGGAAAGTCTGGGAAAACGGAAGGAAGAAAAGAATTCCGCAGGCTGGCAGTAGAAGGAAACATCAACTTCATACGACCCTAATGAAATGAAGAGGAAAATTCCCAAGTAAAAAATTAGATATTAATATCTTGATCAGTGAGACATGAAACAGGTGAAGGAATGAAAGAGAAAAACCAGCAAAATCCGAGACAACGGGAGTAGGGAAATCAGAAATCTAACCCTACGCAAATGAATAGAGAATGAATACATAATTAGTTACAATGAGCAGCAAAGCAGGGGTAACTCAAATATGTACAAATCTAAATAATCAACAGATTCAGCTTATACAAAAGACTAATACCTAGCAAAACAGACACCACGAAATTTAATGCAAAATGCCCTCTCCTCTTTATGTAATGTTACCCAGACAAACACAAAGACGGGTAAGAGAGAGAGAGAGACGCTCTACCAGACCAGCTCCTCTTCAAAAGATATAAATGTCTGGCAAAGTGAGACTTTACTTTCAATGCATATGAAGAGCAGCAACAGCAGCCTCTGCGTCTGACGATGGCCAGATATCCCCTCTCCCCCTCGGGTAAATGCAACCCAGATCTTCATCCCAAAAGGATTATCGGAGCCATTACTTTGCTAGTCATGTCTTAAGCGATGTTTACGTTCGTTAGCCATCGCTTGGAATGTAATAAATGGTGGTTGTGTAAATAAATAAAAAAAAAAAAGTTTTTTAATTTAGCACTTAGCTAATCGTGTGTTACCAGAGTCTGCAAGTTCTTTCAGCCTATGATTTGGTTATCTTAAAACGCTTGTGAGCAAACCGGCAAAAAGAAGCAAAGAAGAATCTTGGTAAATATAAAGAGCAAGCAAGAAAACGCATACGGATGAAAAGATAAAAAAGACAAAAACACAAAACAACACAGATAATGCGATCATTAATGATAATAGTAAACAAAATTATGAAGGACACACTCGCCCATTTACAGGCAGGAAAGTATATGCCACTGCTTCACTTCTTCCTTTTTCTTTATTCTTTTGTTCTTTTGACTATTTTGCACGATCTATATAAATAATAGAGTTGAATATTTTCACAGAACAGTACTCAGATTATTTATTTTTTCAAGATAACAACATAAATATGAAGTACCGACATTCATAACCACGTATAATAATAACAAGCACATTATATACATATACACACATACACACACATTATATATATTATATATATATGTGTGTGTGTGTAAGTGAGAAAGAGAGAGAGAGAAAGAGTACAAATAATTATGATCAATAAAACTGATCAAATTAGAAAAATAAAGACGGTAAAGTACCGAGTAAAAATAGATGCACTGTCCATCAAAACAGCTGACACACATAAAGCAATCTAGAGCCGAAAGGGGTTACATAATATCCTCCCACTGGGAAAATGCTTAATTAACAACTACAGGGGGGGAAAAAAGCGCCGAGTTATCCGACCGAGTATCTAGAGGGCTAACTTAGGGTTCACCGAAACCGTGCAATTTTAGTAATGTGTTTGAAACCTTCAATTTCCAACTTGCCTTCCCTCCCAACCGCTGAAATAATTCTAACCCCAACGTTTATTTCTGTGTTATGGGCGCTGTTTCATAAGAGAGAGAGACCCCGTAGGAAGGTAGTGCCGTCAGTGCACCTCAGGCGCTCGCTGTAAGCAGTACTTGAGGTTCTTTGCAGCGTGCCTTCGGCCCGTAGCTGCAATCCTTTCGTTCCTTTTACTGCACCTCCTTTCATATTCTCTTTCTTCCATCTTACTTTCCACCTTCTCCTAACAATTGGTTCATAGTGCAGCTGCAGGGTTAACTTAGGTTAGCGTGCCTTCCGGCCCGTAGCTGCAATCCCTTTCGTTCCTTTTAAACCTCCTTTCCTTGTCTTTCTTCCATCTTACTTTCCACCTTCTCTAACAATTGATTCATAGTGCTGCAGGAGTTATCCTCCTTTACATTTCAAACCTTTTCCTATTCTATTTTCCTTTTCCAGCACTGAATACCTCAGAGGTCCCAGTGTGGAGCCTAAATTCTATATTCAATTCAATTCAATAGAGAGAGAGAGAGAGAGAGAGAGAGAGAGAGAGAGAGAGGAGAGACTTAAAACGTTAACGATGGCACAATTCCATTGAAAAGTTTCGTAAATCACAAATTTTTGGTCTTTCAATAAAACATTTAGCGGAAAGTGAAATGAAAGAATTAATTCACTCTAAATGCACCTTATCATTAACAATATCACTGGCGCAAGACTAATTTGCAAAACGTGTTCATGAACTCCCATTTGCTGTCTAAAAAAAGCTAATGAGTTTTGTCTAAACTTTTGTAATAATAAAGTAGTAAATATGCAATGACCTTAAATTAGAACATGGAAATCTTAACATCCATCACATCGATTGCTTACAATCATAACAGACACCAGGCAGATGAAACAACAAAACTAACAAAATAACGATGATGATGATGATGATAAACAGAGAGAGAGAGAGAGAGAGAGAGAGACAGAGAGAGAGAGTTAACGATGGCACAATTCCATTGAAAAGTTTCGTAAATCAGAGTCTTTCAATAAAACAGAAGTGAAATGAAAAATTAATTCACTCTAAATGCACCTTATCATTAACAATATCACTGGCGCAAGACATGCAAAACGTGTTCATGAACGCCCATTTGCTGTCTAAAAAAAGCTAATGAACAAACTTTTGTAATAAATTAGTAAATACTGACCCTTAAATTAGAACAGAAATCTTAACATCCATCACTTCGATTGACAATCATAACAGAACCAGACAGATGAAACAACAAAACTAACAAAATAACGATGATGATGATGATGATAAACAGAGAGAGAGAGAGAGAATGACAAGTCATACAGAAGGAAACAACAAAACTTCCTAAATAACAGAATAACAAGACACCGAATAACAAGGCCAGTTCAATGCCTCCCAGGGAAGATAAGATCTCCCATGAAGTATTATCCCCTCGATAAAATCTTCCCAGAGCATTTTCTGCGACCTCCTGTTTTTCCCGGAATATGAATGTCTAGCGAACCGCCCTACGAGCTCTCGAGGATCGATTGGAGGAGGTGATAAAAACCCTCAAATGGTCGACGAATTCGGCGAAATGTCACTCACTAGTTCCTGGTGTCCATGAAGGAAAGATTCATAGATTTTAATTAATAGATTTTAATACCTTAATTTTAAATGAAGAAAATGAACTTGTATTTTCAAAGAGGCATGAATGGCAGTATTTTTTTTATTGATAACAATGGCCTCATTGGTGAATATTTATCAGAAGAAAACCCACATCTTTTTAGTGAAGTAAAAATTACCGTGTTTTAAATGGGAGGATAACCTTATTTTTGAATGGAATGATGGCGTTGTTTTAGAATGGAAGGATGACTTCATTTTTTAATGGAATGATGGCCTTGTTTTAGAATGGAAGGATGACCTTGTTTTAGAATGGAAGGATGACCTTATCTTTTAAAGGAATGGGCTTATTTTAGAATTGAAGGATGACCTTGTTTTTGAATGGAATGTTGGCCTTGTTTTAGACTGGAGGGATGACCTTATTTTTGAATTGAAGGATGCCTTCGTTTTAGAATGGAAGGATGCCTTTGTTTTAGAATGGAAGGATGATCTTATTTTTGAATGGACGGATGACCTTATTTTTGCATGGAAGGACGACCTTATTTTTGCATGGAAGAATGGCCTTATTTTAGAATGGAAGGACGACCTTATTTTGCATGGAAGGACGACCTTGTTTTAGAGTGGAAGGACGACCTTATTTTTGCTTGGAAGGACGACCTTGTTTTAGAACGGAAGGACGACCTTATTTTTGCATGGAAGAACGACCTTATTTTTGTATGGGAGGACGACCTTGTTTTAGAATGGAAGGATGACCTTATTTTTGAATGGAATGATGGCCTTATTTTAGAATGGAAGGAAGACCTTATTTTTGAATGAGAAAACTGAAGAATTTTCTGAAAGAGCAAACAGTGTCCATATCTTTGAATGGGGGAAGGACACAGTGCTATTTTTCTTTTTAACTGGGAGCTTAATATGCATGGGAAATACCTTCGACCGGAAAGGACGAGAGAGAGAGAGAGAGAGAGAGAGAGAGAGAGAGAGAGAGAGGAGTGGGTAAGAGGGCTGGAGAAAAATCCTATCAGTTATTATCACCCGTTACATCGCAAACTCAGAAGAAAAGGTTCAGCCACTTTGCCGCAGCAACCACCTGGTATAATAACCGAGTCTCTCTCTCTCTCTCTCTCTCTCTCTACTTTCCCCCTCCCCCCCCCCGGGAAAAGGGCACTAGAGTGATAACTTTCTCAGCTCGCTAATTACTTCAGCAGGTAACCCTCTAGCACACTGAGAGAGAGCCAGGCGGACAGACAGACAGACATCTTCATTACACATGGAAATGTCTTCCTCATGCCTCAGCCCTTCCTAATTCGAGAGAAACAACCTACAGTACAGGTTCCACGGGTATTTGGAAGATTTACTTCGTGTTACGTATTACTTTCTTTTAGGCGTGGAATCAGAAGTTATACTGTAGGAGTTTTCGCATGCTAGACCGACGCATACTTCATAATTACTTGTTTAAGGCCGTGCCTAATAAACCGATGCGTTTTTATTTCAGAACTTTTTGTTGTGCGGGACATACCTGTTAAAATAAAACTCGGTTTCTACAAGAAACAGTTAAAGAAATGCGCCAAAGTTTCTTCGGGACAATCGAGTTTTCTATACAGCCGCTACAGCGTATAATCAAGGCCACCGAAAATAGATCCATCTTTCGGTGGTCTCGGTATAATGCTGTATGAGCCGCGGTCCATGAAATTTTAACCACGGCCAGGTGGTGGCCTATCCTATATCGTTGCCAGAAGCACGATTATGGCTAAATTTAACCATAAATAAAATAGAAACTACTGAGGCTAGAGGGCTGCAATTTGGTATGTTTGATCATTGGAGGGGGGGATGATCAACATACCAATTTGCAGCCCTCTAGCCTTAGTAGTTTTTAAGATATAAGGGCGGACAGAAAAAGTGCGGACAGAATGAAGTCCGGACGGACAGACAAAGCCGGCACAATAGTTTCCTTCTACAGAAAACTAAAAAGTATTATTGGACTTTTCTTAAATAGTGATAAAACTAGAGGAAGATATGTGTATTTCCATTTTTGTCTTAAATGCAAGCGTTTAACACCTGTTTATTCAAGCAGGAGGTTAATAAAAACTAAAGACATACCAAAGTATCGAATCGAAATTCATATCAATTTTGAGAATCCATCATTTTTTTAAAAGAAAAGAAAATAAGTCGAAGTAGTTTTCGAAAGTAAGTAGCCGAACCAGCCAATTTTTCCTCACCTTTTTCATTTTATAGGTCGTAACATGAAACAGACTGCCTCATTAAAGTTACAAATAAGAATCCAGAGAAAAGACATAATACATAATGTGTTTACGCCCTAGAACTGGTTATTAAAAAATTGCTGTATATTTATCATTTGCATAATACGATCTGTAAAAAAATAAAAAACACACACAAATTCATTAAAGAGCGCTCCTTTAATGTAGATATTACTCGTACTTTGGAGGAAAGATAACATTTATCTTACGGCAGAAATACTTTTATTTTTTCACATAGAGCAAGCGCCCGTGCCGGCCAACTTGATCTGAAAATAACATTTATACATGATAACAAAACGCATACACATGCATACTCCTAAATGCTATCTAAATATCGGAAAAAAAAAAAAATTCTACCGGATGCGCTTGAAGGCAAAACGTAGCCTATACGATTTGTCCTAAATCTATCACTGACCTAAATATATCAACCTAATTAACATCACCTCGGGTTTGAACAACTTACTGCACCTGGGGGTGTCAGTAACAGCTTGTGTGTTTTCTTTCTGCCTGTGTGCTTGCGTGCGCCAAGCGGGCCAAACGAAGTTGTAAAGACGAGAGAGAATGATTTATTAGTATTTGGCCAATGAGTCAGGCAGTGAAACCTTTCAACTGCGAAGTTCCCTGGAGAGAGAGAGAGAGAGAGAGAGAGAGAGAGAGAGAGAGAGAGAGAGAGATAACAATTCTGCCGCAAAAGGGAAGACTGCAGTATCTGCAAACATACAAAACTGAGAAGAATGGTAGATACTCCCTTGCCTTACTGTTTATTTTCCAGATACTGCAAATGGGACCCCCTTAATACTCGTGGAAAGCACTGAAGGATCATTCTGAAACTGCAGTAACTTGTATATTAGTGTTTAACGAGCCCAACAGGTGGCATATCTCAATTTAGAAAATTTTGCTGATACTGCAGTTTTCCATTTCAGGGCAGAATGCTACACTGGGCCAGTCCAGTGCAGAATCTGAACGCTAACCAAGTATCTGCAACCCAACGACAGCTTTACCCTATCAATTAAGTTAATAAAATTGGTATAGTTGAATGAAAACACGGAACTATTACATACAACTGCAGTTATCATCGATGACAATTTTAAAGAGTTTTTCATTCTTACTAATGATCGGTTAGTGCATGTATATTTTGCATTTGTGAAACTAAGACCTACGAAAGGGGAAGAAAAAAGTAACTCGACAAACCAGGTACCTGTGTTCACCTAAGATACATGACATCCTTATTGTTGGGTCAGGTTAAAAAATAAAGGTTAAGTAGGAATTAACAGGCGGTACACAAGCAGGAATTACGACCAAACATGTGTAGCTTAAATACAAAAGCTGCTGACCTTCTTATTTAGTTAAAATGAAAAACAACACCCTGTTGTTGTAATAACGTACAGTGTATGTCGACAGGTTCATAGGCATTCCTTATAAATATGAGTAACCGAATGACCCAATTCAAGGAAGCTACAGCTCACGCGTGGTCTCGTTCGCTAACGAAATTAATGTGAGATATGACTTTCTCACCCAAATATATATACTTCACCAAAACATACCACCTCGAACCCGTTCACTAACGCGATAAAAGCACGAAATTACAAGGCAACAAATCTCAGCATGACACACTGAGCACTTTAAACCCAAAAAAGAAAAACCTGCAGAAAAAAGAAGTGTGACCGTCGAAATTCGCAACGAACGCTCGCCAAGACTGGACTCCTAACATTATTAACGACGAATTTGGCGTTTTCGAAGCAGTCGCCCAAGGGGGAAACTGGTGCAAAGCAGGAACACAACACCAAGAGAGAATAACCATTATTAGAGGGTCGAGAATGAAAATCACATCATAAATCCTAAGACACTGACCTACTTATCCCCCCCCCCCTCCCCAAAAAGAAAGCATAAGTGACCCGAAGCAACCCAAGAAGAGGGTTCGCCGCGCCCCTCCCCGCTCTCTATCCGGGCCCCCCCGAAAATAACCAGAAATTGTGCCGTGGGAAAACAGTTGTCCGATAGCGGCACCAGTCCGTAATCAATGATGGGAAAGCAGTGACGGTTGATTTGATTCTCGTCGTCACTAACGCTTTCTTTCGAGGCGTATATATGAATCAAATATTTTGCAATCGTCAGTAACGTGACACAGATACCGTTACAGCCTGTAACAGATGCAAATTTTCCATAAGCATTAAATCACGATTATATATATATATATATATATATATATATATATATATATATATATATATATATATATATATATATATATATACATATATATATATATATATGTATATATATTATATATATATATATATATATATATATATATATATATATATATATATATATATATATGTGTGTGTGTGTCACAATGATTCACAAAGACTAATAAACTTTACTGTGTATCTTATAGATCCAATATGACCAACTACTGTAACAACACCATGCACTCATTCTGAAGTATCTTTTTTTCTATACCAAACAAAACTAGCCTGCTGGTCGTCTTCGAACGTCTTTGCGACCAGCTGCACTATCATACCCACAGAGCACGACACAGATAACTTCTACCCAGTGGGTATCTAGACCACAACTTCCTCTTATCGTTTTCGCAAGCCTCGGGGTATGCAATTGGTGCACAAGTATTGGCTGTGGGGCTTTTTATGCTAACGGCGAAAATTATGCTGTAAACAAAATCACATATATTTTTTCATATAAACCAAACGAAACGCCACCGGGAGAAGAAATAGGAACATATGAGAGGGATAAAAAAAAAACCAACCAGGTAAGAAGCTATGAAGAAACCACTAGATCGACAAAACAATTATGATTAATGGGAGTAATGGCTGAGAAATAATGAGAAAACACGAAACAAGGTCAGAAATATAAGGATGGACATGAAATTAATATACATTTGAACGGCCAAATTGTTAAAAAGTGCCAAATAAATTGGGCAGAGAGGGACGGAACTTGATAAATGTGAACAAGCGAAATTCCGCATAGATGACAGAGAATATTGAAGATAAAAGGATGAGGCATTAGGTGAGAAAACATTGTGTATGAAAGTTTCTACAGTAGGAGAGAAAAAACAAAAAATACGAATTAGCATGAAACACAAAAAGAAGTTAACAAAACCTGATAAGTTCAGCTAAATCACAGGTAAACTTACTGAAAAGATGAATAGCAGAGAGAAAGTGTTACAAGGCATCTAATAAATAAAGGCACAAACGAGAGCCAGCTGCATTCTAATGCCTTGATCAATAGCGGAATGGAACGGAATATAGAGTTTAGGCGAAAGGCCAAGCACTGGGACCTATAAGGACATTCAGCGCCGGTAATTAAGAGCCTACACATCGACACACGCACATAAATAAATATTTACGTATGTGTGTATGCATATCACAATGGTTTCTTCAAAAGCACGAGCCATGTCTTTAATCTCAACAGCTGGCGAGATTAATTAAAGACATCCCAAACATAGTAAATCACTCGAGTAGTAAACTTTTGCTTACAGAAAGCATTTCTGATTGATAAATCGCCGACAGCTGCTTGATCGAATGAGCAGTGCACGAATCAGTGTCAATCAACTTATTTCCTATTAACATCGCTTTCGCGCAAAATTTTATTTCGTTGGGTAATAAGGATACCACAAAAAAACAATGGCAAATTTAATTAAAAAGAGAGCAATATAATAATTCAATTTTAATAAGCAAACAAGCATCAAGCACAGATTTTTTTATACTTCTAAATTCTTCATAAGAAACTCCCAAGATCTGATGTTCTTCTCAATTAATATCTATGATAATAATAGCCAAATGTCCAATGATCAAATGAGGTCAATCAGTTTTTCAATGACAAGGTGCTATCTGCTATATGGAAAGCATGCGAACAGGTAATCACAGAGAGAGAGAGAGAGAGAGAGAGAGAGAGAGAGAGAGAGAGAGAGAGAGAGAGTTTCCTGTTCTTCCAATGAGATCTCACTGCAGTGCTTTTCTTATTTGCTATACAGTTTTTGTATTCATAGCAAACGCCTCTCTCTCTCGCACTTGGACCAAATCTCCCAATCCGGGGGCAACACTTCCAATAACACACGGTTTCAGTCTTCTTTAGAAAAAAAAAAAAAAAACATGGCAGTAAGACTGCTGTTGATCCGAATACATGCTTTCCTAGAGCTGAGCAAGAAAGCCAAAGATATTGGTATTTACAGGATTAAAAAAGTTCGCTTCTGACATTCTGCGAACAATTTTCGAGCTTCGATTGTAAATATCTCTCTCTCTTATACATTTTCAGTCATCCCAATTTTAACATTCATGAAGAAGTGTAACTTAACAGACGAAATATAAAACCAAGTAAATAATGAAAATACAGAAGGCCGTACGGCGTTTAACGAATTAAAAATATATACTCGTATATGTAATAATCTATCCTGAATTTTCATTTTTATTTCTTTTTTAATTTTATTTTATTCTCTTCAATCTTTAATTTTTTTGGTATGTACGGAAACGAGCAAATGTATTTATCGTCTGCATGTGTCTCAGTGTAAAAGCATGTTCATTATACAGTTTTTTCTTTTAAATTTCATTTGCATTTATTCATCATCATGCGAATGATCTATTTGGTCCTAGGCCTATGGCCTAGACCTGGTATTTCATCCTAATCCTTCGGGCCAGCCCTATGAGAGCTGATAGTCAGCTGAGTGGTCTGGTTAAACTATCTTATTAATAATAAGCTCTCTCTCTCTCTCTCTCTCTCTCTCTCTCTCTCTCTCTCTCTCTCTCTCTCTCTCTCTCTATATATATATATATATATATATATATATATATATATATACACACACACATGAATCTATAATGTTATTCATATACATTTAATAATTATAATACATGTTAAGAAGAAATAGATCAGTGAAATAAATAAATATGTGAATAAATAAATAAATAAATAAATAAATATATATGTGTGTGTGTGCGTGATCGTAAATGATTTCAGTGAACTGTAGGCTCAAGAAGGAAGGATAAGGATGTCGGGGTCCCCAAGGGGATGAAAAGATAGGCTGGGGAGACATATAAGCCTACAGAAGAGCATCAAAGGCAGTGAAAAGCTCATTTGATGCTGGAGAGAGAAGAAAAAACAGTGTCGCTGATGAGGTAAATTCGGTTTTTGTTATCTTAGGCCTAAGAACTCCATACATCTTTACCCTTCTCTCTCTCTCTCTCTCTCTCTCTCTCTCTCTCTCTCTCTCTCTCTTATTCGCCTCTTCAGCACGAAGGTTCTTTCACGGACTTCTAGGAATAACACCCAGCAAAAAAGAACAGACTCAGTCGGTTAAAAATAGAAGTAATTTACCATATTAGCTCTAAGATTAAAAGTGGTTTATGTTTTGATCTGAGATAAAGAGGGTTTTACTAATGTGAATTTCATAGCAATATCAAAACAATTCAAATTTGTATATTTAGTAGCAACAATTTTTGTTTTTCTTAGAAGTAAGGAGAATTTCGAACTTATATATTTGTAAACTTGACACCAACATTTCTGTTTTTTTTTTCTTTGAGATTAAAATGAATGTAAAAGTGTAAATTTGGCAGCAAAATTTTACCCAAGAAACAAACAGTAGAGAGGTCAAATAATTTCTGTTTAATAACTGCTGTTCAAGTACTGACTAACGAGCTATGTGAATTGAGGTTAAAATCCTATTCAACTTTCAAATGAATGTGTGTGTGAAGGTTCGTATGCATACAAACGAAAAACAAAATGCTGTTCATTCCTCAAGCGAATGCGTCCGCAATATTCCTCAGAAACTAAATCTAACGTGAGAATTCTTACTAGATAACTTTTAGAAGTTTTCCACAACCTTCCAGTACTCTCAAGATTTAAGCCACAATGAAGCCTAAAATTATTTTTGTTATTATTAAGAAAGCACTCTATTAACCATATAATCAGCAAATTATGATGAAAAAGTGACGGCATACTGATCGAATCTTAATTTTTTTTTTTTTTTTATTCGAAAGGGAAATGTATACATTTATAATCCACCATCATCGCTGCTTTGGAGGCTACACCTCACTCTCTTTCCTTACTTCGCTCTTTTTGTTAAGTTTCCACCGAGTGAAAATTCAAAATCACTTTCCCATACATAAAAGTAAATAGCCATAACAAAAATGTACGACAAACATGAACGAATGCCTTCATTTTTGTTTGAAGGTTTCACCTGAGCAGAACATTTTGTTTTCGAAAGTTCAGGAAAATTATTTTTAAAAGTAGGACAGATAGAATATTCATTGATAAAAGGGTAGGAAAGCAACAGAGACAGGTATAGTGAGGAGTAAAAAATACAAACATGTATGTATGTGAGGATTACAAAGTGTAAAAATATAATCATAAACAAGGAACAGATACAAAGTACATACATACATACGTGTATGTATATATATATATATATATATATATATATATATATATATATATATATATAATATATATATATATACATACATACATATATATATATATATATATATATATATATATATATATATATATATATATATATATATATACCTATACAAAGGTGTGTTTGTGTGTGTATACTTATATGACAACGTATCAGAAATTTCTAATAAAGGTGGTTCCGCAAAGTAGACCAAGGTTCCTTTTCACAATATGCCATACTTCATCAGAATCATTGGTTTCCCAAATTCAATTTGATATGGATCATTGATTCAAAGCGCATGGTGGCAAAATTGCATTAGATATGAAGGTTTTTCTGGTGTGTAAAAAAAATCGTGAAGGTTGTTCTCTGCGGTACAATATACTTCTCACAATAAATTTGGTTAAGTTTCTTTTTTGATCATCAAACAGATGAGAGATCAGATATGCCTTGATTTCGACTGGAGAGAAAGAGATCGCAAGGAAATTTCACGTTTCTTTTTTTTTATTGATCGATATTTCACCATAAAACAAACATTTAATTGTTCACAAAATCCTACAGTTTTTACACTATATATGTTCATGAATTTATTCATTTCCAAGTTAACAGTTTGCAAAATAATAAGGAAAAATAATCCTTGTAACAAATCAATAAAATCATCGTGAATTACAAAAAGACTATACTTAATACTTAAGATTTGATAAAACTATTCATTAGAATATTTCCTATACTTGTAGTGACTTCCCTCAACACGGGAAACCAAGAGTTTATCACATGAACAACCCATCAAGTCTAAGGTACACCACCTTAGACCTAATCATCACGTTTGCTTTATCATGAGGTGTCACTAAATCCTTTTCTTAATGTTGTATTAAAACAAAGCAAGTGAAAATTGTGCCGAAGTTTCTTCGGAGCAATCGGGTTTTCTGTACAGCCACTACAGCGTATAATCAAGGGCACCGAAAATAAATCTATCTTTCGGTGGTCTCGATATAATGATGTATGAGCAGCGGCCCATGAAACTTTAACCACCGCCCGATGGTGGCCTATCCTATATCGTTGCCAGAAGCACGATTATGGCTGACTTTAACTTTAAATGAGATAAAAACTACTGAGGCTAGAGGGCTGTAATTTGGTATGTTTGATGACTGGAGGGTGAATGATCAACATACCAATTTGAAACCCTCTACCCTCAGTAGTTTTTAAGATCAGAGGGTGGACAGAAAAAAGTGCGGACGTACAGACAAAGCCGGCACAATAGTTTTCTTTTACAGAAAACTAAAAAGAGGTAAACGTTAGACCTGAAATGGTAATTCCTTTTTTCTGCAAAGAACAATAGAGCAGACAATCTAGTGACCTTTTCGGTCCTTCAAAAGGAAAATGAAAATAGGAAACAGTAAAACCAAAGAAAAGGTGGGATTACATAACAGTGACAGATCCACAACTTTAAAGACAGGAAAATACAGAATGGACATAATGGAAAATGTAGATTAAGTGAAGACTGCAAAAGTTTGTAAGAAATTGAATGAAAAAAAATTAATAAACGACACAATCCGACTGCTCAGTATCAAAAAATAATTGCGCAGTATATATGACTAATATATCAGTGCCGAATCAACGCCATCTGACAAAGAGATAATGATGCTGATTCATTTAATTATGTGAGATAAAGGATGCTGATTCACTTAATGGTAAGAGAGACGCAATGGCTGGTGCAATATGCAAGGAGGAAAGAAGTTTCTTATGTATCCACGACGCAATTTCATGACCGTTAATATATTAGGGGTAAAAGAAGGGTGCGGTTGTGGATACTGACATTACACACTTCCAATGAAATTCTCCAGAGACCAAGAAACATCAGAGCAATAACCTAAGAAGATTATAATTAAACCTATAACACCATAATTAGCTGCTAACTTGCTTCGCTTACAGTGTAGCCTACTGTCATACAGTAATGAAATCAAACCAATTATAAAAGAGCATTAGAGATAATTGCAGTATAATTTCGACAACGGAATGAAAAACCTTCCTTATTACAAATAAGTTACTTACATGATTTTTCTGCGATTTCAAACGGGGGAAAAATTTTACAATTTCGCATTTCCGTAATTTGGGGGATGACGAAAAGAATGCAAGCGCAGTAATACAGGAACTCTAAAATGTCACTATGTAAAAATATGTAACCTATGTATATGTATGTATGTATGTATATATATACATATATATATATATATATATATATATATATATATATATATATATATATATATATATATATATATTCAGTATATGTACTGTACATGCACATACATATATATATATATATATATATATATATATATATATATACTATATATTTTCTGTATATTTATACATATATAGAGTGTGTCTATCTATCTATCAATCTATTTATCATCTATCTATCTATCTATCTATCTATCTATCTATCTATCTATCTATCTATCTATCTATCTATATATATATATATATATATATATATATATATATATATATATATATATATATATATATATATATATATGAACAAATTATCTTTACAAATCTCGTTAGTGTGTGCGCGTGTCAGAGAGAGAGAGAGAGAGAGAGAGAGAGAGAGAGAGAGAGAGAGAGAGAGAGAGAGAGAGAGAGAGAGAGAGAGAGAATACTGTATATCCCTCCTGACCTGCTATGGCAAATTGCTTCCAAAGTCAATTAACGAGAGCCATTTTGGGGGGGGGATGTCCCCTGCTCCCAGCAATTAAAATCTTAATTACACTTCTTTCCCTCAATCTTTTCCAGATGAAAAAAAATCTCACAAACTTATTTTACGACTCAAGGAGGAGAACGACATCCCAAAGCAATATTTACGAGTGTGGTGTTAACACAGGCCTTCGATACCATCTGGTTGGTACAGGGTACATATGCCTACCTGCCTACCCGGCGATCTTACCCATACCTGCCCCACTCGGGTCACCTGATTCTCAACCTCTAATGACTTTACTATTACCCTCTCGAGTTTTATCTGGGTATGGGAACACGTAGAGCCGAGTAGGGGTTCCCTAATGACTCCTACCATGTACGAGAAACCCACAGTGGTATGTAGAGGCTACAGCCTTCGTTCATTCCTAGGTCATGCCTGCATAAATAACATTTTTAAGAGAAATGCGTTTGCTGAAATCTAACTGTGAATATATCATGACTATGTAAAAAAAATATATATATATATATACTTCACAAAAATGACATCGATACATAAATGAACACATAAATGTATGTATATACACACACACACACACACACACACATATATATATATATATATATATATATATATATATATATATATATATATATATATATATATACATATGTGTGTAACTGAATCTCTGAAATATGGAACGTGATGAATACATAAACAAAGATAAAATCCAGACTGTCAAGCAAGGACGATAGTCGAAAGGCCTCGCAGCACTCCAGGGTTTCTCTTTCCTTCGTGGATTTTGTCTATATATATATATATATATATATATATATATATATATATATATATATATATATATATATATACTACATTAGAGCTCAGAAAAATACCTGTGAATATACTAAGATTATGTAAAACCATATACAGTATTAAATAAAAAGAATTCTGCACCTTCGGAACCATGTCATATCCAAAACGCATTCAACATGCAAATACCAAAACGGTAACCTGAGCCACTTTAACTTACAAAGCAATAATTATGCCAAAAAAATCAACTTGCAAACACATGTCTCCGCCATAAAACTTTTGCAGCTGGAAGTCCTCACGTCAAGGTTATTTGTAAACTGAGAGGCCAAGTAACTGGCTGTGCCAGTCAAGACATACGCAAGCACGTTATTTATACCATCTGCGAGGTAGTTATTCTTGAGACAATTAATTCTTCGTTGGAATTAATAAGTCTTATGCTCTATCCTTACTCGCTATAAAGGTAGGGACATGACTGCATTTTATAAAAGCATGCGCTGATATTACACTATTTCACCTATTCCTCTTATTCTCCCATGGACATTTACGTGTCTATTTGAAAGGCATAGTTTGGAAATTACAGTAAAAAAGGACCATGAGAGAAAAAAACGACAGTTCTCTAGTTACGCTTACGCCACTGCAGTGGTCCACCCATCACGATAAACAGATATTACAGTCTAACGACAAACTTTGAATAGTTCTTTATATATATATATATATATATATATATATATATATATATATATATATATATATATATATATATATATATATGGGTGACATGTCTTAGTAATAAGATGAGTACTTAGCATCTTCAGTGTTTCAATTTTCCTTCGTGGCTGTAACTTTGTTCGTTTAATCATCACGTTTTTAATTTTTTGTGATATAAAATCAAATTATATATATATATATATATATATATATATATATATATATATATATATATATATATATATATATATATATATATATATATATATATATATATATATATATATATATATATATATATATATATATTCTAATGTCACTGGGTTATGAGATCTAGAACTGGTTCAATACTTGAGTTTTGTTACAATTTTAAGAAAAGCTAAATTTCAGCCGATACCCGATTGCATTTACCCTTCAAATAAATATTCTTTAGAAGATACTAGAGTGGAGATTTCAAATTACTTTAACAGTTTTCAAAGTTATTATTATTATTATTATTATTATTATTATTATTATTATTATTATTATTATTATTATTATTATTATTATTTCAGCATCACCAGTTTAAATTATAAACCAAATTCAAATTGTAAAATATTTTCCTAATGACTCCTTTTTCTGTAGGGGGAAAGAGCACGTCAACATTGTTCTATACTCATTTAAAAATAAGGGGAGTCTAGACATATTCGGGAAGCTTTCATTTTACTCATATAGATATACATTTACATACACAAACAGTAATTTATGACCATTAACGTTTCGAGTTTTCCATTCACTCGTGCATTAAAGTGAGAGGGAGAAAAGAAAACTCGATTGCTTATGCAGACTGCAGGCGAAACTTAACAGCTTGCTTTCCTTAGATGATGACCTAAGGATAATATAATGAAGGACGGATATGACAAATAACAACAAGAAACCCAAGTAATAACAGGAAGATATCAAAATAAAAAAAAATAAATAACAATAACAATTCTTCGAGATCACACTAAGCCATATAAATTTCAAAATCTGCTGAAATGGACAAATACCTACATAAAAGAGAGTAATTATAAGTACATACTTTTAAATATATATATATATATATATATATATATATATATATATATATATATATATATATATATATATATATGTATATATATATATATATATATATATATATATATATATATATATATATATATATATATATATATATATATATATATATATATATATATATATATATACACACACATATATATACACACTATATATATACATGTGTGTGTGTGTGTAGACAAAACACTTTCATAAACAAACAAATGAATACCTAGCATTACTTAGTTTTCCTTTGTTCGTCCCACCTGTTTTGACATTAAAGGCAAGTCATCACTGGCATTTTGCAATCTCCTTTAACAACCCCGTATCCCTCTCCAACCATCAAACAGAATTATGCTTCGTAACCCCTTTTACTCTTCGACGAAGATATATGCGATTCCCTGTCAATCACATCGTAATTTAAAACGTCAGTAACTTTTGATTTCCTCCATGTTTACTATTTTCTCATCTCTAATCCTCGGTCCTTGCTGAGTTAAGATGGGAGAGGAAAAGGGAGAGAAAGAAGAGGGAGGAGAGGGGGGAGAGAAAGAGGTGGAGGAGGTGGAGGAGGTGGAGGGAGGTGCCTAAGGCATTTCGCCATCTGTTACCCTCCACATAAAACTCTTAATCGCATCACAATTCTTTTCTGTCCCTTAAAAGCTACGAAAACGGTTGACGTCGCGTTCCAGTAGAAACGAGACTCAAGTTAAGTCGTAAACCAGACAAACTGATAATTCAGTGCAGCGTCGCAAACTCCAAGGTCATCATGGCCGTCAGTAAGAGACAAATACTAAAGGAACAAAGAAGGTAAACTTACCTTCAGGGTAGAACGTACAAGGGGGAAAAAAAGAAGCCATTCTCTTGAGTGACAAGAATTCGCAAGTCCATATACTCAAGCAAATGATACAGACATCACTATCTTCTAGCATATTATTGGAAGCCCTTAGAGTCCAGTTGCTTTATCGAAAAAATCAAGCAACAATTACGAAAAAAAAGTCTTTCGCCTAAGGTACAAGACTTTCCAAATTGCTATATTTTCTAGGATATTGACAACATAAGCACTGCTTCCAGAAGATTACTGGAAGGACATAGAATACAGATACGTTACAATAATCACATTTCCGAGCCCCAATTAAAAGCGCCAACTTGGCTTGCCCTGGGGTAATCATAACTTACAAAGGTGATCTCATGGCCCGAAGGCCACCTTGCAAGTTTCACAATGTTGCATCAGAGGTCAGTGAGGAGTTCTAGCGACAACAACAACAGCTATAACAACTGAAGCGGACTCCAAAATACATTTTGCTCTTACTCTGCATAAATATAAACTTTTGAATACCAATGGAAATTTTAAGATTGCCCTCCATCAAAATGTAATGCCTTCTCACAAACGATAACAAAGGCATCCTTAAAACAGATCACCTTCAATGACGGACGAGTCTCAACAGCAGAATTCAACAATTCATAGAATGAGTCACCAAGATTGCAAACCTTCGCATACCAAAGCCTGTTTTCGAGTCACCAAGATTGCAAACCTTCGAACAGCAAAGCCTGTTTTCGAGTCACCAAGATTGCAAACCCTCGAACAGCAAAGCCTGTTTTCGAGTCACCAAGATTGCAAACCTTCGAACAGCAACGCCTGTTTTCGAGTCACCAAAATTGCAAACCTTCGCATACCGAAGACTGTTTTCGAGTCACCAAGATTGCAAACCTTCGAACAGAAAGCCTGTTTTCGAGTCACCAAGATTGCAAACCTTCGAACAGAAAGCCTGTTTTCGAGTCACCAAGATTGCAAATGCAAACCTTCGAACAGCAACGCCTGTTTTCGAGTCACCAAAATTGCAAACCTTCGCATACCGAAGTCTGTTTTCGAGTCACCAAGATTGCAAACCTTCGAACAGAAAGCCTGTTTTCGAGTCACCAAGATTGCAAACCTTTGGACAGCAACACCTGTTTTTGAGTCACCAAGACTGCAAACCTTCGAACAGCAAAGCATGTTTTCAAGTCACCAAGATTGCAAACCTTCGAACAGCAAAGCCTGTTTTCGAGTCACCAAGACTGCAAGCCTTCGAACAGCAAAGCCTGTTCTCGAAAAATCATCAACTCGATTGCCATACCTTCTTGACCACGCCAACACAGAATCATTGCTAATGCCTGCCCTCAGCGCTGACAGCCCCAATATTGAGACACTACTTCAGCCTAAGCACCCAGTCCCCAAAGCAAGCCTCTCCAAATAACACTCGAGCCTCCATCTCGACGACCTCAGAGTCTCTCACAACATCCTCCAGGTGAAGGCTAATCTCGCACTAACTATGGCCCTCGGAGCCGTAACTCACAATTATAAACGCTTGTAAACCACGCCTTCTACTCCCCCAGATGCTGCTCCTCCTCCCATTCTACCGGATGCGAGTTTGTGTATGAAGATGCCCGACCTGTGTGGGGGTTACATGTGGTAAGTCATACCCGGTGGCCCTCGACCCAAGGCCCTCCTCCCTTTACACCTGACTGCAAACGGTACCTCACAAAGCCAACTTGTCTTGCCTTCGGCATTTGATTCATCTGCTCTCCTTCGTATATCTGCTTCTCCACTTTCCTCATTTCTAACTGAATTCAACTCCTGGTCGTTTCAAATCTCTCCTCATTTTCCAGAGACATAGTAGCCATAGTCATAGCCATCATGGACAGTTAGCACTGTTTGTAATTATTCATAAAAAAACAAAAACTATAAAATGCATAATTTCACATTCACCGTTATATATTTTATGCATCTACGTCCCACAGACCTTAACAACTCATAACAAGAATCACAAAAAAAAAGTTTCTCGAAATACCACAAAAAGTTCATTAGTTTTCGTGAAATGGCACTGCTTCCCTGTCACTTCTTACGAGAAGGAGTTACAATTTATTGCCCAAATCCAACAAGAAATAGATGGGATTGGAGAATGTCACAAACATGAAATAAAAATCAACTACGCCCCTTGAAACAATAAAAATGAGGCAAGTCGAAAAATCCAAATTCTGGCAGTAGATATGGGACGTAGTGAATGAACAGCCGCTATGAAGGAAAATGTCATATATGATTCCATTACAGATTGATAAAGAATATCAATAAATCTATGAAAAAGTGCAGTTTATCGTACCGTTGCCCTTTCCCAAAATAGATAAATCCAGAAATTTCAGACACACACAAAATAGATAAATCATACAGAAATTTCAGATATATATATATATATATATATATAATATATATATATATATATATATATATATATATATATATATATATATATATATATATATATATATATATATATATATATATATATATATATATATTTTATATATATATATATAAGTTTTTAGTTACAAACATACTGAAAATATCTAATTCACGACACCTTGGGTATAACTTGTACCCCAAAGGAATTATAATTCATAGCTGCATCAGGCCAAGCCAGATTTCAAACCTATGCCTTTTGGGTTTGATACAATGTAACAAACCCCAAAACGAATAAGTTCAAATTCTGGCCTGAGCAGATGAAATTAACACTTTTGATTTCCTTTGGGTTTAAGTTGTTTCCAAGGTATAATGAATTCGATATTATGGGTGTATTTGTGACGTGTGCATACACACGTATGTGTGTATTAGTACACCGCAGAAAAATAAACCCATACATAAACCCATTACATACACATCACTTCCTCGCAGTGTCGAGCAGGGTAGATAATGCTTGTTCACGAATTAAAATAGTTAGATCTTTATAAGACTAACTGTTAGATTACAGTAACGTTGCTGTTGGTAATTATTCTTTTCTTCAGGAAAAGATATTGTTTGGGTACTTTGTGGAAAACAGTTATCATATGAGTGCGTGGGCATATTGAAGTATGAAAGTTTTCATGAAGATCTCTCTCTCTCTCTCTCTCTCTCTCTCTCTCTCTCTCTGTTATCATATGAGAGAATGGGCATACTGAAGCATGAAAGTTTTCATGAAGATCTCTCTCTCTCTCTCTCTCTCTCTCTCTCTCTCTCTCTCTCTCTCTCTCTCTGTTATCATATGAATGTATGGGTATATTGAAGTACGAAAGTTTTCATGATCTCTCTCTCTCTCTCAAACAAACAAACAAACACACATAATGAAATATTCCTCTCTTTGTAAAACACAATAATTTCTGAGTTCTCGGGAGGTGATCCTTAACAAACACATCCCAGGCCACTAAAAACTTATCCTTGTGTCAGCAACTCTGTTCATTTCCATCTTTCGTCGCTTATCTAGGGAATTCATCACCAGCATTCATCTTAAGCCTGTTAAGCCCAGAGAGAGAGAGAGAGAGAGAGAGAGAGAGAGAGAGAGAGAGAGAGAGAGAGAGAGAGAATGTTTTACGATTACCTGGACGAAGCACCACCGCTTGAGGCCACCTGGTCAAAATCTCGATCAAATTTAAAACTCTCAAAGTATTGCCCGAGCCATATTTTGATAGCTGCCTAATTAGTTTAGAAACCTTCATTAGGGCTTGAATTGCACAGACACGGTTATTTGGAGGCAACAGTATCGTGGAGAATAATGCTGTATGATGATTTAGTCCCTTAATGTCAGAATAAACAAGTAACGACAGTTGTAAAGTTGTAGATAACGCCTCTCTTGAACGAATACCTTTCTCTTTACGATATTATAAGAATAATAATAATAATAATAATAATAATAATAATAATAATAATAATAATAATAATAATAATAATAATAATAATAATAATAATGGAGAAGCAAATCCACAGTTATGTATATGTACATATATTTAAAGACAAATGAATATACTGTAGATAGCTTTCGGGAAGTTCCCGAAAGCTATCTATATTGATTTGTCTTTAAATATATGCACATATACATAACTGTGGATTTGTTTCTCCATTTTAAGACATGCTACTATGAGTATTTTTACTAATAATAATAATAATAATAATAATAATAATAATAATAATCATAATCACAATCCACAATTACATGTTGAGAGAGAAATAGCCGAATTAGTTCTCTATACAATAATCTGGCTATAAATACCCTTAGAAATAAAAAAAAAAAAACCTATCAACAAGACATAATGGCACTGTTACAAGTACATTATTAAAAGCAGCAACAACGAAGAATGGATATTACTCCAAATATTCCTCTGAAGACCAGTTAACAGCACCTTCAAATGGCAAGAACTGAGGAAAACAATGATGGATGATTATATTTAAAGATACTAATCTTTCTAATTGACTGCACGGGTTGCTGTGCCGTCACATAATGCGTTTAAAGTGGCATGATCCCATGAAAATGCTTTTGTATTTGTTAAAGGCTGGAAACTAATTCCTCGCCCGGATCGGATTAGGCCATGAATACAAGAGAAGTATTTAAGTAAATTTCGTTTAAGATAAAAAACAAAAAAATACGAGTTTTTTTTCGAAGGGTTGTGAGTAAACGTCAAAAAACAATTAATTTCAGATGATTATGCCGGATCAGATCAATTAATAAATGTTGACAGAAAATATAATTAAATAGCTGTCGAGTTATTCTTTAGGAACGTTATTAATGTTCTTGTTACCTAAGTTGGATGAAAATTTGGTTCTCCGTGTTTCTTCCTCATATCATTAACTGGTAAATGAATATAAAATATATAATCAATATTCAATAAACTTGATTAATAACAATTATGTCTGAAGGTAATTAATGATCCATGACATATGCATAAATCTATCTATCTATCTATCTATCTATATATATATATATATATATATATATATATATATAGTAAATTATTTCCATATATATTTGTATATGGATATATCGTGTGTCTGTATATGTATATATATGTAAATGTATATATATATATATATATATATATATATATATATATATATATATATATATACACACATATGCATTACATAATTATGCATACGTAATAACCATAATGGCCTCTTAACTTTCCAATTACTACACACTTTTTTTTTAAACACTTGTCATTACAAAGCCTATAACAAATGAAGAAAGTAACGAAGAAATAATTCACTGATCTAAAAGTAGCAGACAATGCAAGGAAAAAATCTTAAGCTGAAGTCTGATTTTGAGAAAATACTCTCAACTATGAATTCAGTCCTGAGAGCATACCAGATATTCTTTTACAACTTCGGTAGAAGAAGAAGAAGAAGAAGAAGAAGAAGAAGAAGAAGAAGAAGAAGAAGAAGAAGAAGAAGAAGAAGAAGAAGAGGAGACATTCATTATTCTTTTATCGTCTGACGAGCTACTTGAAGCGCAGCCTCTCACCAAATTTGAAAATGAAAGCCTTTATTTGTGCACTGGTATACATACATACATACATACATACATGCATACATACATATATATATGTATATATGTATATATATATATACTGTATATATATGTATATATATATATATATATATATATATATATATATATATATATATATATATATATATATATATATATATATATATATATATATGCACACACACCACACACACACATACATACATAAACATACATACACTCACACACACCATATACATACATACATGGATTTTATCATTTTTATGCTGATCTTCGCCTTCTCCCAAATTTTCTCCGAGTCATAACGCAACTTACATTACCAACTGAATATACTCCTGTATCGTAGCGTGTCTTCCACTGATAGAAAAAAATATAGATATTTCCTTTTGTCCATATCTTTTTCTTTTCTTGGGATTTTTTTTTTTCATCACCGCCCTTTCTTTCGCCCTCTGCGTGACGTCATGCGTGGAGAGTAATTCAATCTTATCTCTCCCTTTTTATGCCATTATTTCGTTTCTTATCGCTGTGGAAATCCCATTTATTTTGTCGCTTACTCCTTTGGTCACGATTTTTCTCGTACAAAGTAAGGATGTTCGCTTTTGGCATCTTATGGAAAAAAAATTAGAGAGAAGATTTACTCAATATATATATATATATATATATATATATATATATATATATATATATATATATATATATATATATATATATATATATTTATATATATAACGGTATATATACATACACATATATGTACTGTACAAACTTGAAAAATAAATATGAACTTATCACTTTCATTTTTATAAATACATTTTATTCACGTCAATGCAAGGAATTTGTAAAACCTCGCACAGAGTTTTTCTAGTAGCCTTTTGTTCTAATTCAAAAACTTTGAAAATTGTTACTAAACAATTTATTCATATACTCCACAATACAAAACTTCTCGACTACTTCACAAGTGCTAGAGTCTATATTGGGGTCAATATAATCTGCGATGGGTGCGGGTGACTATAAAAAATAATAAATAAATAATAAAACAAGACTGGTACAAAGGCGTTTCCTTGAAAAATTACTGGTACATGAAAAAAAGACTACGGGAATGCGCAATATAAAAAAAAACACGGGTAAACACCTTGAAAAATACATAGCCTAGGCCTATGCACATAAACTGGAAAAAATACCTGCCCTTACCTTAAAAACTACGGATACACAACCTACAAACACTAAGGATACATAACCTAAGCTAATTACGGATACATATCGTACCTTAAAGAAACAGTAAAAATTGCGCCGAAGCTTCTTCGGCATAATCGAGTTTTATGTACAGCCGCTACAGCGAATAATCAAGGCCACAAAGAGTAAACCTATCTTTCCGTGGTCTCTCTCGGTATAATCTTGTATGAGCCGCGGTCCATGAAACTTCAACTACGGCCAGTTGGTGGCCTACCCTATATCGTTGCCAGAAGCACGATTATGGCTAAATTTAACCTAAAATAAAATAAAAACTGCTCAGGCTAGAGGGCTGTAATTTGGTATGTCTGATGAATGGAGGGTGAAAGATCAATATACCAATTTGCAGCCTTCTAGCCTCTGTAGTTTTTAAGATCTGAGGGCGGACAGAAAAACGTACGTAAAGAATAAAGTGCGGACGGACAGACAAAGCCGGCACAATAGTTGTCTTTTACAGAAAACTAAAATCGAAACTCAATGCAATTATTTTGCTATTTTTTTTCGTTACGTTTTTCTACTTATTTCTTTTTGCTTTTTGTATCTGTCTGCTAACGACAGGAGTGAAGAAATAGGATTTCTAACCTTTAACACCGATTTAATGCGTCGCAGAACACTCATGACAAATTACCTACTAATGAGGAAGGAACAACAATGCATTTAACCTGGAGAGAGAGAGAGAGAGAGAGAGAGTGAATATCTGTAAATTTATCCTAGACTGATTATTGCCTGTTATACCAGCTGGCGTCCCAGAGAGAGAGAGAGAGAGAGAAAGAGAGAGAGAGAGAGAGATGAGAGTGAATATCTGTAAATTTATCCTAGAGAGAGCCTGAGAGAGAGTCCCAGAGAGAGAGAAGAGAGCTCTATAAAAATTAAATAATACAAAAGGAAGGGAGAGAGAGAGAGAGAGAGAGAGAGAGAGAGAGAGAGAGAGATAGGAAAGTAAATACCTGTAAATTTATCTAAAGAGTGATTATTCCTTGTTACACCTGCTGGCGTTCAGAGAGAGAGAGAGAGAGAGAGAGAGAGAGAGAGAGAGAGAGAGAGGAGAGAGTAGGAGGAAATTGAATACCTGTAATTTTATCCTACGGGGTTATTGTTTGCTATGCCTGCTAGCGTTCAGAGAGAGAGAGAGAGAGAGAGAGAGAGAGAGAGAGAGAGAGGGGTGATGAAGAAAGGAGAAATGAACATAACCTTTATCTCAGATTTTGTTTGACATACCATCTGGAATTGAGAGAGAGAGAGAGAGAGAGAGAGAGAGAGAGAGAGAGAGAGAGAGAGAGAAAAATTTTTTTTAATGATCAGTTCGCTGCACTCGCTAGCACTGACACTAATACCGCTCATTAATAAATAACACTGTTTGTTCTGGCGATAATAATGCGGGCAAAACAAACACGTACGCGAAGCGGACATCGAATCATTACTATAATAAGCACCATAGCGCAGGCAGAACTGACCTATTCCACTTATAATAAAAAATCACAGCCGGGGAGCAGAGCTTACGCACTCCCATTGTGAAGAGGGGAGGCGTCGTTCGTTATTGTTAAAATTCTGTTTTTAATTGGGAATGGCTTTTCTCTCTTCTTTAACATCACAGTAAAATTGTCGATGTAATAAAAAACTTGCGACAGAAGTATGACAAATTACGGTAACAATGATATACGTAATTGGCTCGGAATAGTTTATCGTGTCTGAAAATTTTCAGATACTTTATAAAGAAACACCCTCCCTCACCGCCCCACCCCACCCCCCACACACACATGCACAAAGACTGTCAACATAAATAAGAGACTTGGGAAATATATAGGGATTGTGGTTGGTGCGTACTTGAAATAGGCCTTAAAACAATCAATCCATACTTATACGATAGACAGAATAAAGGAAAAGGCATACAATCTGAAAAAAAATTAATGCACGCTAATCGTAATTTACCTATACAAGTGAATTAAAACTTTAATGAAATAGAACTCTATAAAATTAAAAACAAGAAAATGTTTCAACAATCAAATATATTCCGATGAATCCAAAATTCTTTTAAAAACGACAAGAGAAAATGTACGAAATTTACAAAATATTCTACAGCCATTTCGCTTAGAACTGTCACTTCACCTGACAGACATTCATATGTGAATTTATTTTGGCGTGATGTCTGTCGTTCACATCATGCAATACTTCGTTTCCGGTAGATACAACAAATCCTTGCGTGCAAGTGTACAAATTTAAATACCGATTTAGGATTATCAGCACTATACGACTAATTCACGTGTATGATAATTTAATTTTTCATTGTTTTCAAAACGTTTTAAACAAGTTTTGTACTAAACACAAGAAACTTGGAAGAGGAAATTACGAAGCACTGTACTTACATGCATGGTTTCGAACCCATGCTTGGATCAGTACTGCTCACGCTCTAACTATCGCGATACGGAGATTGTTTGGTCATGCGGAAAGAATGGAGAACGATAGGCTGGTGGAAGAGTCCCAAAACTAGAACTACTAAAAGGGAGAAGGAAAGAAAAACCTAGAAAGAGCTACAAAGATGGCGTAAAGGAGGAATTGGAAATAGGAGACCCTATATTCAGGACGTGCTACAGAGCATGAAAGTTAGTACTGCACGCCCATCGTTTGTAGCGGGAATCGACGGTCTGCTGATGAGCTTTGTATCGGTGTATGAAACGGCTCTTATTGCGGAAGGTTTCTGCAATAGAGATCATTTACGTTTCAGCAATTTAGAGTTTGAGTGTGGCAGCACGGCTGTGGTTTTTGTTTTTCCCTCGAACCCTGTTAAGAAAAACGACTGAATTTTTAGGAAGAGTCCATATATATATATATATATATATATATATATATATATATATATATATATATATATATATATATATATATATATATATATATATATACATATATATAGCCTATATATACAATATATATACATACATATATACATATATATGATATATATGCATATATATATATATATATATATATATATATATATATATATATATACACACACATATACGCAATGAAATCTGAGAATAAAAAATAATAAGTGAACGCCCCTACAAAATAAACAAAACCAAGAAAAACGAAATATATGAATCTTCCGAGCAGACTTACAAACAACCACCTCCGGCTACAGATTCTAGAACTAGAATAACTTTTAAAAATGTCTTGGTATTAGACTGCCACAGCCGTTGGCTGTGTGCCTAAGAGATTTAACATTTCTCTTTTCAGAGATATTCGAATATAGCTGAACCTGAGAGAGAGAGAGAGAGAGAGAGAGAGAGAGAGAGAGAGAGAGAGTACAGTTTCTTTGATGCTAGTTACTTTATTATTATTCCTAGCAGATAATGTTGTTTTTTATATATATAATTCATGAACTGCATTTATCATCCACGAATGCATATAGCAAGAACTTACTTACGCGCTTGTTTTTGATATATTGCAATAAATGAGGCCGAGCTTGACTCTGTGTGTGTGTAAGAGAGAGAGAGAGAGAGAGAGAGAGAGAGAGAGAGAGAGAGAGACTGCTGCATAATTTCGTGTTAGGGATGCAAATGAGATAGGCTCATGGTGGTCTAGGAATTGTGATGGAAGGGTGGAGAGGCTCAGGGCAGGTAAAGGGAGAGAAAAAGAGGTGGGTACGATGAAGAGAACAATAATTACGGGGCGAAATTAACCCCTATAATCACAAGACAGTCCCGCAAGGTTTCGGAGGGGGTGTGCAGGGAAAATGGCGTCTTCACAGGAGTGTGCACGGCAAAATGCGGCCTCTTGTAAGGAAAGAGTCGAAGGCGGAAGGAAATTTGGGTGATTCTTATGCAAGGTGCATTAGCATGAAAATTTTATATGAAAGGAAGATGGAGGAGGAGGGGAGGAGGAGGAGGAGGAGGAGGGGGAGGGAGGAGGGGAGGAGGAGGAGGAGAGGAGGAGGAGGAGGAGGAGGAGGAGGAGGAGGAGGAGGAGGAGTTAAGACAAATTACGATGAGGATACTTAAGGGAAGAGAACGTTAGGGAGGCTTCGAAAGTTAAAGGATGTGCGATACTCACTCAAGGTAAATTTGCATGAAAGTGTGAAGAAGAAGAAGAAAGAGAAGAAGAAGAAGAAGAAGAAGAGGAGGAGGAGGAGGAGGAGGAGGAGGAGGAGGAGGAGGAGGAGGAGGAGGAGACATAAAGATATTTTGACTCTTTAACATCCAGCCCTTGCTAATTACTAAGTAAAGATGATAAACCTACGTCCACCACTACGAATTGTCCATGGTGTAGGAAAACATCACACCTCAACAAATTCTAAAAACCATGAAAGAGTCTGATATTTACTCTGAAAAGCCAAACACTGGGCCATCTTCAGCCGTTCAAGTGAAAGTGAAGAAAGGGAGTTGGAGTGGTTGGACAGCAAGATAAAGAGATCTACATTCTAAAATATGTATGAAATGAAGTACAAGGGTCAAACGGTGAAAATGGGAGAAAACCGCACAGTTGCACTAAGAAGTAATAGTTCGAGGCGTTGGACAGCAAGATGTCAGAAAAGATGTGGGATGGAGGTAAAGTAAAAGGCTATAAATTGGGCACAGCTAGGGGCCGATGGGGCGCTGCAAACACCCTTTCGTAATGCATACAGTGTACCGCGTGCGGTTCACTGAAGCATTATCCCACTACGGGGGAGTCTAATATTGAAAATTGCTCTGAAAATTAATACTGAAAATTATTAAAGATTAAAACTGGAAGAATTACCTCACAGGAAAACACATCCAATCTCGAAATGACACTATTCCAGTTTCCCTGACCCATTTAACATATTCATCACAAAAATGGCAGTGCAATAACTTTCTAATGTCGACACGAAATTTTGCAACATTGAATCTTTCATTCATATATAGGTAATTTTACGGTATCTACGCAGAGGATGATGAAAATATAAAAGGAGAACATTTCACTCTGGAAGCGTAATAACAGCAAAGTCATTCCTTGATAATTCTTTGGTCCAGAACAATAACCATTTCCACTCAATGGTAAACTATTCTAAAGGCGATTTCTACAGACACATTTTATACACACACACACACACACACACACACACACATATATATATATATATATATATATATATATATATATATATATATACATATATACAGTATATATATATATATATATATATATATATATATATATATATATATATATATATATATATATATATATATATATAATATATATATATATATATATATAAATATATATATACACTATATATATATATACTAAACCATCTAATAATTATAATGACACTAGCCGTAGTCAATTACAAGATCACTATACACAAAAAGCAAAGACTGAATGAAGAAAGTGAGGCAGGTAACTGAAAGAAAAATGAATGAAGAATAAGTAAAATAAGAGATAACAGAAGTAAAAGTCATTCAAAGGTCACTCACAGAAAAAGATGAAGGGAGAGCTCAAGATCTGAGAAAATATCCAAAGGCGAATTGAATGAGAGAGAGAGAGAGAGAGAGAAATGAGCAAGAGGGTATTAGTCATGTCACCCGCTGTCACTCTTAATTGCTCACACACACAATTTATGAACGGGGGAACTGAATTAACTTTTCGATAATTGTTTAGTTTGATTAATTACTTTCTCCAGTCCCAGCACCACCCTCACCCCACACTCCTCCGGCCCCTTCTCTTATAATCACCATTCCCCGAGACTCCTTCGATATGTGATTGTTTTTATTGAGTCACCATCCGGGGTCAATCACTTTGGACTGTGGTGATGCCAGAAACTACATTCTTGTTGACAAAGTTCGTTTTGGCAAATGTGTCTCTGAATTCAACGCATGCCCCCCAACTCCTCTCTCTAATAATCTAAACTTTATCCCTCCCAAAATAAGAAAGATAAAATATGGAATGATTATAAGTGCCTTTTCGAGACTCGAATTTTTCACTGGAAACCGTCTCTACAACATTACGAAAGTTTTTCCATAAACATGATATAATAATGGTACTGCTGTTCAAAGGTTTATGCAATTTCAACGTAAGC
>NC_089757.1:21995764-22003264 GCF_040412425.1 Macrobrachium rosenbergii
CGAGAGAGAGAGAGAGAGAGAGAGAGAGAGAGAGAGAGAGAGAGAGAGAAGAAGACCAATAATTTTTTTTCTTTTTCTTCGCGACAAGATAAGGTTGCCCTGAACTTGATGCCTTTTTATCAAACGGAAGTTGGGCCTCTGAGGAATGCCATTACTAACGTGGCTTTGCACAAGATTTATCTCCCCCACTCCCCACCCATGAAAGAATGCCAGTGAACTTCTTGGAATGTTCGGTTCGATTTGACACTTTCGTTACGTTTTTCATTAGGCTTGACAGGGAGAGTGTCGTCAGTGCACCTCATGCGGTGCACTGTAGGCATTACTTAAGGTTCTTTGCAGCGTCCCTTCGGCCCGCAGCTGCAACCCGTTTCGTTCCTTTTACTGTACCCCCTTTCATATTCTCTCTTCCATCTTACTTTCCACCCTCTCCCAACAATTGATTCATAGTACAACTGAGAGGTTTTCCTCCTGTTACACCTTTCAAACCTTTTACTGTCAATTTCCGTTTCAGCGCTGATTGACCTCATAGGTCCCAGTGCTTGGCCTTTGGCCTAAATTCTATATTCAATTCAGTTCAATTCTGATTTTTTCTGTTTTCGTCTTCATCGTTTCCTCTCTCTCTCTCTCTCTCTCTCTCTCTCTCTCTCTCTCTTTCTCTCTCTCTCTCTCTCTTCATTTACCTACTTTTCGATGGTGTTCTCTATTAAAAGGACTATCTGATCCTTAGAGGACAAGGCCCATTCTTTTCCTGTCCTAACCATTTTTATTTTTCCAAGGGCAGAAACAAAAGGGGTCTTTAGGTGTCATATAATAAATTCCCTACAAAAACATAAAGACTCCCAATCGGTGATTTTTTAAAGCAAAGTAAAAAGTCACTAACACACAACGCATTAAAATACAAAGGCTGTATACACAATTTTAATCCCTATGAAAAGCAACTTTTGAACTCTGGAAACTAAGCAGTCGTCGCAAATCGAGCACGTGGCTAAAGAAAAAAAAAGGGGGTATAAGAAAAACTCGAGAGAAAACCAAAGAGAATTACTGGTGCAATATATACCATAAGACTCTTAAGCCCCGGGGGCTTTCTTAACCGAAGATAAAAGGCTTCAAGATATACATTAAAGTCGCCACTGCCATTATGAGTCCCTCACAGCGAGGGGTATAATGTGACACTCCTTAATGGTGCCCCGAGACATTTATATTTCTGTGTGGAAAACTCGAAACATTATTTTTGCAGTGCGACTTAAAGGTTGCGCTCTGTCACGACATCCTGACCTTGACTCCCTCCCCACCCCGCCAACCCCTCCCATCAACACACACCCCAGGATCTCTCCATCCTCTCCTTTTTCTTTCAGGGTAACTAATAAAGCAACTTCTGTTCCATTTCTTTTCATTTAAAGGATTTTTCCTGGTGAATTTATTTAGGTCCTCTTTCTCTCATCAAATAATGAATTATTTTTCAAATTCCAAAAGCACTAGGAATTCAGAATTCCCGGCACTTTGGAATCTCAAACGCGTACCCAGTTACGCACAATCCCGTAGTTTACTGGCTGACCTAAAGCAAGAGCCCGTGCCAACACGAGGCTGGCTTAATTCTAAACGAATGAAGCCCGTAGTGCTTTTCATTGCAATCCCAATACCAGTACCAACGTGAACATCGTAGTCTACACTTCAACACACCTATTCCTATTCGCGCAGATAAAATTAGCACGGGCTCTTGCTTGTGAACAAAGCCAGTATGTTGCTTGATGTGCATCATACGCACGAACGAGCTCACTCGGACACACGAAGCCACAGTTCCATCGAAGCGTACTTGGCTAAGGCCATCAATAACCGAACAATCTTCAAATCTTGCCGACCGACAATGGAGAAAAATTGCCGCGTCTGAGACGGGTATCATTTGTCATGGAGTCGGGACTACAATGATTATGCAAAACACATTTTGGCAAACGTTTTGATGGATGACTTTAAAACATTCGCTGACGGCGACATTCGTTTGGCGGCCAGTTTTGCCATGACCATTTCACCCGTCAAATCCTTTCGTCTTTTATTTATGGATGCATTAACAACACCACAAAACAACAATAACAACAAATATTGCTAACAGTACATTATCGTTTGAGTCCTGTTATAATTATCTGGTGAGAAGGAAATACAAACAGAATAATGAAAATATTACACCCCTTTTTGAGGATGGTTTCGCCACTTTCCATAATCATGACTGTATAAAAACTGAAAACAAAATATACCGCTTTTCTAAATTTTATCAGTAAATACTATCCACTGATTATTTCTGAGGAATTGAGCAACCATGGAAATTTCATGAGCCCAATAAGTTAAAATTCAGTCTTGTGCTTGTAATGTATAACAAATGACAGGAATATTACAACTTATCCCTACATTATTGTAATAAATAAACCAGTACACTTTCACTGACTTCAGATATCCAATGGAGTTCACGCTGTTATTATTATTATTATTATTATTATTATTATTATTATTATCATTATTATTATTATTATTATTACACATATACATAAAATTCGACATAAAAAATACAAATTATAAATCCTTAATATCAGCCTCTCCACATGACAGTCATCATATACCCAGAGAAATGCGGCCACGAAAAGCAAGAGGTAAATATCAAGTTACATTATAATTTTTATTTTTCTAATTAAAGTGTAAAATCGCTCTCACTTTCCGACAGTGGCAAACCTCCCCCTCTCTCTCTTCTTTAAATAGGTTAAAAGTATAATTCTCTTTCTCTCTCTCTTCACATCTCTTAACATAAAAAGCTCTCTCTCTCTCTCTCTCTCTCTCTCTCTCTCTCTCTCTCTCTCTCTCTCTCTCTCTCTCTCTCTCTCTCTAAAACAGCAGTTAAAGAGTAAATTCTCTTTCTCTCTCTCTTCACATAGTAGTTAACGTAAATGTCTCTCTCTCTCTTTCTCTCTCTTCAAACCAGCAGTTAAAAAGTATAATTTTCTTTCTCTCTCTCTTCACATAGCAGTTAACGTAAAAATTATCTCTCTCTCTCTCTCTCTTTAAACAGCAGTTAAAGTATAATTCCCTTTCTCTCACTTCTCAGTTAACTGAAATCTCTCTCTCTCTCTCTCTCTCCAGAACAAAAGCTCCCTCTCTCTTTGATAAAAATTAGATCTAGTGTCCACTTTTCCACTGACATCATAGTCTGGATACTTGTCACGCACTGCTAGTCCAGCTTTCACATTCAAATAAAAAGAAAGATGAAAAAATTAACGACTGCGGGCGGAAAAAAAAATGACTGCGTTAAATGTCAGAAACTCAATTAAACAAACTTTATTTGAAGATTTCTTCCACAACTGTTGTTATTCGCCACTAGTAAAAATAATTAAACGAAATAGAAAACAAAAATTTTTTTCAACAAAACACTGAAATTCATTCTACGTCCGTGTGGCAAAGTAAAATAAAAAAAAAAAAATTGTACACGTTTGTAGACGCCATATCCAAAATCTTTCATGCATACACATAGAAAGACACACAAACACACCGTAGCTCTGTAATTAATGACATCGCTTCGCTAGCGAAAACCAGAAGTCGATCTTATAAAAAAAAAAAAAAAAAATGGTGTGGGGCGTCTTAGCGCCCGTTTCCGGCAAAATTCCTCATCCCCTTGTCGACCTTAGCAGTGAATTAATTAACTGGTAGTGAGTCAAATGTGGCGAGTTGCAACCAGAGTACAGAAGGACATGGAACTAGCAACTTCATCCCAAAGAAGAATTTTGCTTAAAACTGGAAGGTTAACATCCTGTGATCCCATCTTTATTCAGGGAAAAGGTATATATAATCAGAAACCAATTTTAAGCACTTAAATTTAAAGTTTCACAAATAGAAAATATGAATATGAGATCAAATACGTACTTTACAAAAACTAACACAATTCCATTCTCTCATCAGAAACAAGATCAGACTATCTGTCATTTTACATCTAGTAAATCATGATAATGAACTTTGCTAAATCCAAAAATTTTGCCTTAATCCTTACTTTTAATTTTACAACGATGGACACTCCATTCCGTGACAAAATTATCGAAAAGAATGATACCAGGCATTTAAAAAAAAAATAAGTAATTAAAGAACTGTAACGAAAAAACGTTAAATTTCATTCACTTTCAGCGACAGCTTGTGATGTCTTAGCAAACTTCCATTAGAAATGAGTCCCAAGGTCAGTTTTCGTTTTAGACTCCTCGCGTTTACCCGTTTCTAAGGAGTGGTTCCTTTTCTAGAGGAGGAGGACGCCGCTGGCAATGGCTACTCAACCATACGTTATCATATGAACTAGGTCAGGTTAAGTGAAATTGGGAAAGTGGTCTGACAAGGCTGATAGTCATTTGCTTGCAAAGATGAATCTGGTGTAGTTAGTCGGCCGTAGCAGCAGCCAGTGAAATCGGTTGTTGCTTGAGATGGCATGAAATGCGTGTTTTTCCGGCTCAATTGTTTTCTTTGTGATGCAGTTTTTTTTATATATATTATTTAACGTTTGTTAAATAATTTCCTCAAGGGGAAACTCTCCCCCGCCAATTTTAGTTTTCTGTAAAAGAAAACTATTGTCTGACCGTCCGCACTTTTCCTGTCCGCCCTCAGATCTCAAAAACTACTGAGGTTAGAGGGCTGCAAATTGGTATGTTGATCATCCACCCTCCAATCATCAAACATACCAAATTGCAACCCTCTGGCATCAGTAGTTTTTATTTGATTTAAGGTTAAAGTTAGCCATGATCGTACTTCTGGCACCACTATAGGTACCAACACAGGCCACCACCGGGCCGTGGTTGAGTTTCATGGGCCATGGCTAAGAGTTTCATCGGCCGTGGCTGAGGCCACCACCGGACCGTGGCTGAGTTTCATTGGCCGCGGCTGAAAGTTTCATACAACATTATACGCTGTACAGAAAACTCGATTACGCCGAAGAAACTTCGACGCATTTTTTTTTCATTGTTTTTGTTAGACTCAAATGTTTAAATTACAATAAAATAATATCTTGAAACTATAAATTTTATGCAAAATCCCGAACGTTGAGACAATATATTGCTCTTGTCTGTTCTTCGAAGACAGCAGAGATATCTATCCTGGAAGTTGCTCATTTCACTACGCAAGTCCAGGAATGACTGGAATGACTTTGGTAACTCTAGGGAATGTTGGCGTTTCCCAACTAAGACTTCAAGGGTTAGGTTGGACCAAAACGACCCTCTACCTCAATATATTTCAATATCTCTGCATCGGATGAAATGCGAAGTCTGATTTATACGAAGCACGACAAATGTCGACAAGACAACCAAACACCCAGCTGTAGATAGTGTAAGCAAAGAATAAAAATGTCAGTAAGTTAAGTTCCTTCGGTCACCGCTTATCTTTGAAGTCCCCTGTTCTCCTTTGCAAAAAAGTAGGTCTCTTAATTCCCTCTTGCTCTAAGGCAAGGATAATCTTACTTAAGATAAATTTGCCAGTGATAAAGACGAGTGACAAGAGGGTCAGGTTTTGGGCAATTTAAAGCCATTACAAATCTCACAGAAAAATTTATTTAAACATAAATTATGAAAAGGGAATGCAAAGCTACAAAGACGTAAATAACTATGAGAGAGAGAGAGAGAGAGAGAGAGAGAGAGAGGGTGATCACTACCTGTAATGCAACCTACCCGACACCGACCCACCTCCCAACCCACCACCCCAAAAATGGGTAAGTATATAAAGGAAGTAGCGATGACGTGGAAAGAAAAGAAAAAGACCTCAAGTGTTTCAATGAAAGGGAAATACGATAAAGCCAACAAGCTGAAGCAACAGGGGGAGAAAACAAAGTGGGAAATAACCGAGAGGAAGAGGGAGAGAATAAGATAAGGGGAAATAACGTGAGATATCATTGAAAGGACACCGCAAGCTGATAAAAAGGTAAAGGGGAAAGACAAATAACTTTAAGGGTACAAACAGCACTGGAAGAATGGTATATAGCTGCTGACAATGGCAAAACACAGGAACTTCTTAACACTTTAATGGAAGTATATTGTACACATATGCATGCATACAATTATATACATATACCTATGCATATAAATATATATATATATATATATATATATATATATATATATATACTTACATAATGTATGTATAGATATATATATATATATATATATATATATATATATATATATATATATAATATACATATAATATATATATCTATAAAATATATATATATATATATATATATATATATATATATATATATATATATATATATATATATATATATATATATATAGAGATATATAGAGAGAGAGAGAGAGAGAGAGAGAGAGAGAGAGAGAGAGAGAGAGAGAGAAAGAGAATAATATTGGTGAACTCCATGAACCATGGGCAAACTCCGTTTGCTTTTGCAATCAAAACCCTTCAGTGAACCCGTTCAACTACAAAATCACCACCCATCTTAGGCCAGATCTACTTCCAACAATCATTCCAATGCGAGATGCTGCTTCTAGACTCCCTCTCAAAATACACATGAAAGGAATCATTATCATTATCTCTACGAATAAAAAGAAAAACACGCATCAAAGCCTCCTTGTTTTAACAAGGCAGCGAAGTGCCTTTGTCAGCAGGCGTAACCATTAACGTACACCCCAGCTCTAATATGGCAGGAATTTCACGAGACGCACACACACATACACACACATATACATATATATATATACACATACATATGTACATGTTTATATATATACATATATATATACATATATACATTCATATATAATTAAATTTAACATACATTGTTGTATCTGCCAAAATAGATAATGTATTATCTCTCTCTCTCTCTCTCTCTCTCTCTCTCTCTCTCTCTCTCTCTCTCTCTCTATATATATATATATATATATATATATATATATATATATATATATATATATATATATATATGTATGCATGTATGTATGTATGTATGTACATTATATATACATATTGTATATAATATATATATATATATATATATATATATATATATATATATATATATATATATATATATATATATATATCTTCCCCTCCCATGATCAACATCCTCTTCCGCCATCAAAATAACCGCGATAACGTTTGACAAGGCGAATGATGAAGATGAGAGAGGAAGCTCTGAAAAAAAAAAAAAAAAAAAAAGAAAGCAAATAGCCGTGACCCGGGAAGTAAAACCTGGTCATGTATGTGTGAATGAGCATATACTACCGTAAGTTAACAAGAGCAACTTATTTTTTTCAATCCTTTCACTGAAAAAATGTAATAGTTTTGTTATCGCTTGGAAGTAACACAGCGGCAATCATCCTTAACAATATATTTCTACTGCAATCAGCTTTTTTTTTATTTTTTTGTTATCCAAGTCGTTTTTCACACTTAACACAGTTTCACCGCGCCAGCAAAAAGCGAGTCCGGATGCTTTATTTTATGAGTCAACTACTTAATTGTGCGAACGGGGTTAGC
>NC_089757.1:22008264-22013264 GCF_040412425.1 Macrobrachium rosenbergii
ACGATTATAACTGCAGAGGCAAAGCAATTACTGTAACTACATTTCTGCTTCTAATAGCAATAGTAATAACTCTCTTATATAACACGTTCACAATCCAAACCAACCTCAGAGAAACCGCAAGCTATTCATTTCTTTAACCAAGGAAAACTGATACATAATAGTCCAAGTTTTCGAGTCTGCTTCAAGTACGTGATTCAACAGGCTGTCTGCAAATGCACCCACCACAGCGCCTCGACCCTTGAAAACAACACAAAAAAAAAAAAAAAAACCCAGACGCATATCTCCTCTGTTTACCTAAACCCTTATTAAGTCGCTCCCTTCTCCCAAATTCCTAAGACTGAATGTTTCTCTCGTGCTGCCAAGCTGACAATTTACTTTTAACGTACGAAACTGAGACGGGCTAGGGGAGCCCAAGCGAAGCTCAGACCAGCGTGAATTGGGTTAATAACAAGCCCGACAAGACAGTCACAAAATAATTCAAAAATTAATGTTCACACTTTTACTTACAAGCGGCGAATGCATGCACTGAAAACCGTCACTAGACGCCTACCCCAACTGATGGATGACTACTGGTTCGTTTAAACTCTAATGGAAATTTACGTTTAAAAGGGAGACAAAGTTCAATTATATTCCGATTTCTTCTCTTAATCCAGGAATTCTTTATATATCACTTCTAACAGTTTCATTATAATCAATTAACTTTTTAAATACTCATTTGCTTTGAGTTCCTAATCTTCTACATCCTTTAATTCTGTTGTCAGAGGAATTTCATTATCTTTCCTTTGAGAGAGAGAGAAAGAGAGAGAGAGAGAGAGAGAGAGAGAGAGAAAGCAATTCACTTCACACCTCAATCCTTCAGACTGTAGCCGGGAGCTAAACCCGGACTTTTTCGTGACAACCCAACGTATTTTCCATTTCTAACAAAAAAATCGTCTTCAATTCAGACTTTGCTTACCTGAATGAAAAAGACTTGTATCCCCTGGTATAGATATTTAGGCTCTCATAAAAGTACGTACTAAACTGAGTTACAGATGAAGGCAGAAATGTAAACAAATATAATACAATTATCCGTTCAACTCTTTTTTTTTTTTTTTTTTTTAAACGAAGGGCGAATGAGGCTACCAAACATTGTAAACAAGGAACGAAGGTCACCCCCCTTTGAACAGTCTCTCTTCTCTCTCTCTCTCTCTCTCTCTCTCTCTCTCTCTCTCTCTTCCATCCCGAAGGGCAGGAGGTAACCAGACTTGTGGTAAACTTCGCTTGGCGGAGAGAACTGTGTGAAGTGGAGAGAAGGATGAGTTTGCAAGAAAGTTCAAGAGTTCAATACCTCTGCAGAGAGAGAGAGAGAGAGAGAGAGAGAGAGAGAGAGAGAGAGCAGAGGTGGAAGGCGGCAAACTTTTGTATACAAGTCACTGTCAAGACCCTGTCCTGAATTTACAAAACGATATACAAATCATCGTAATCTTTATTTGTAAGTATGACGTAACAAAACTTTTACAGCAAAAAATGCTTGAAAAAATGAGAGAGAGAGAGAGAGAGAGAGAGAGAGAGAGAGAGAGAGAGAGAGAGAGAGAGAGAGATTATTGCTGTCCTTCATAATGTTCTTAAAATCTTATGGAACAACAAAAATGGTATTAATGCCAGAAAAGATTCCATGGCTTAAATAAATGAGAGAAAACAGTAAATTAAGAAAGTGGACGACATGCAATAAGAATTATACTTCGATTAAACCTAGTATGTTTGCCCGGTAATAATTCTGTTACAGTTGTTAGAAGTATGATTGAGACTGAACTGAATTCACTATACTATAAAAATGATGATTAAAGGCTACAAACGATTATATCACCACGCAGCACATTCCTGAAAGTTATTCAATATAAAATGCAAATGAAATAACTGATTTCCATTATGCAGTTTTGGAATTTCATCAGTACTCACCTGTTCACTGCCAGACATTAGTTACATTTTACAATGAATTAAATAATCTTGATAAGCATATCAAGCAATGGATACTGTTTCATATCATTCACATCATTACCCTTTACATTACCTAGCTCATTAAGAAGTATAAGATGGGAATGTGAGATTTGTTTAATATATATATAGTATATATATATATATACATATATATATATATATATATATATATAATATATATATATATATATATATATATATATTCAAATCAAATGACATTCTATTCTTGATTATCTTAACATTGCCAGCATTAAAGAAGCTTTGTGCCTGCTAATATGCACAATTAACATACATCCATAGCTGCTACCTTTCTCCATGAAAGTATCATTACACACACGAAGACACACACACACACACCTTACTCATGGATGTGTGGATGTGTGTGTGTATAGTGGGCATTTTCATGGAGAAAGGTAGCTCCTGTGGTGTATGTTAATTTTTCATATTAGCATGCACATCTTTACTGTTGCAATGTCAAGATAATTCAAGAATCGAGCCACGCTCTTGAAAAAACTGAATATCACAAAGTTGTGTCTCAGCACCAGTGAAAACTGCAGAAGTGACGCCAATTAATGATACCCCACCCCCCGAAAAAAAAAACATTAAATGTTTCTTTTTCCCACTCTTCATTTTTTCTTGTTTCTTTCGAACTTCTGGGATATAAACACACATTCTCACACACGCACACATCCGGCGAAAAGGAGGGACACAATCCGGCGATGAAAGAGACGGACGACTTTGGAAGACTTCCGTGAGAGGAGACTTCATGCCTCACGTCTCGCTTGATAAAGTACGACACCAGCCTCTACCGAGGAGAGTGGGGCCTTAGTAAATCATTTCTTTATTTAATTTATTTACTTATTTCTTTATTGACAAACTGGCGTCTCAACAACAATGGTCGTGGACACAGGGTATTCATGATAATCTCAGAATTGAGACGAGTAAAAAAAAATGTTTTTATTAAAGTGCGTGACATGAGTATTTCTTTATAACGCAAATATTTCAACATTATAGGTGCCCCTGATAATATGCATATTTACACATACATTCACATCGATCTATCTTTCTCCATTTATGCATCGCGAGTATGCATATATGTATGTATATATATACATGGGTACATATATATAATGTAAATATATATATATATATATATATATATATATATATATATATATATATATATATATATATATATATATCGTATCATGACATGGACAAAATTTATTTGTTACAGTGCAAATCAACAAACAACATTTAAACATACCATTTGCATTTAACGAGAGAGAGAGAGAGAGAGAGAGAGAGAGAGAGAGAGAGAGAGAGAGAGAGAGAGAGAGAATATGAATGATTTCAACCCAATGAGGTGAGGACTAACTGGTCGAGGCGCTCCCTATTTGATGATATATATACATTTTTAACGCAACAATGAACACTCAGACCTAGTGTTTTATGTCTCTCTTTTTTCTCTGTTTCCACCCAAGATATGACCTACAACAGTCGTCCACAACAACTAAGCACCCAATTTCCTCTATGATAAACAAAGGCCTACTGATTTTTAATGAAATCGCCATCTGTCCCTCCTCGTCCGTTCGAGATTCGAACACAGATCGTCCATTGTGACTACCACATTTTACGAGAGAGGGCAAGGAGAGAGAGCAAGGATTACCACCTACACGGGCGTCTCCAAATCAGCAACCAACGAGCAACACCACGCGTCAAGGGATAAAGGTAAGTAAAGTTAATCTACCATGAAATGCTACTAAAGACGATGTCTCTTTCCAGTTTCATTTTTACAGAATTCTGAAATTTCGACTGCTTCCCAAATGGACGTCTCTCCTCCTAATTGCAAAGATATTCAACTCATATTACTTTGGTGAAAGCACAGAATCAATCGACAGAGCGGTTTTTCAAGGACTGCAGTAGTAACATTTGTTGTTTTTAAAGAAGTACTGCACTGACAGGTGAGGCCTCGGAACTTTCGTTTCCCCATCATAGCCGAGGCTCTCTATCTTCAAAACTGATGAAGATATTCAAGGTCAGAATTCAACGAACACAACAAATAAAAGTACAATATGAGCAATAACAATTTAACAAATAATACAAGGAAGTAACATGAACAATAAAAATATAATTTCACAATCAATACCTAAATGCCAAATATTGTGCTGTATTTATATTCCCTTTCCCAATGACGATTTTTAAGAGAGAGAGAGAGAGAGAGAGAGAAGTTTTAATCAATATTGCACCAATTTATCTATAGCCAAACTGCACCGATTCCATCAGATAAACCTCATTATCCAAAACGGATAAATCGCAGATTCAGACAAGAAAAATTGCACATTTGAGACCAGCCAAACTGAACCACTTACACTGTAGCAAAAACAGCGACGTTCTCTCTTCTTCTCTATTTAATACAACCGACGTTAAGAGCGCTACAATTTACTCCACCTATCACGGACGCTCGTTCATCCTCAACGCAGGCCGATGTTCACGTCAACTTGGCGAAAATTATGACTGGCGGATAAGTCCAGTTTCCTTTTGGCTAAGACCTCCCCTTATATTAGTCCCCCTTACGTTTCCAGATGCCGTTGGAGGGACCGTAATGAAATGTACTATTTCTGGAAACCTCACATTGCCGCCCCAGAGAGTGCAAAACGAGGGAGCGGGATCGCTAATTGTGCAATTTTGTCAGTGCTCGAAAATATAAAGGTAATTATGGTTTATTTCGGTCCAGGACCCCAGACAAAAAATGCAATAGTCTTTGGGAGAGTATGAACGTCAGTGTGTATACTAATTTGTTACATTCACACCTGTTTATAGATTTATACGTTTTTTCTCTCCGGAGGGGATCCCTAACAAGATATAAGCTTCCGGTTTCTCAGCAAGTTTTCAGCGGTGAGGCTGCTAGACCCACCCACTTTTATTTTAAGCCCCGTATATGATGCCTCCCTTTTACAGCAGAGTGCACTGGTAGGCGGCAGACGGGAAGCAACCATGGGCCTAGCAAAATAAGTTACAGA
>NC_089757.1:22018264-22020764 GCF_040412425.1 Macrobrachium rosenbergii
TGCAGGAACATGATTCTATTAATTATCGTAATCCTGAAAGTTACAGAAACATGACTCTATTAATTATCGTAAGTCTAAAGATACTCAATGAGAAACTAACTGTATATACTTAGTATAAAAATTCACATTTATTATTTTCACTGCTTAAATATGACTTCATCTAACAAGAGGTATCTTTAGTCAGTTTTTTATATTTTCTAATTAAAAATAGAGGAAATAATTCCATAAAACCAAAAAATCTGGTTTACGTACTCTTTAATTTTCTCAGTCCTTTCAGTCATTCATAAATAGTCGCCTACACTAATCAATCCGTTTTTTCAGTCAATCATACATTTCGTTTCGACAACAGGAACTCCCTACCCTTACCCTACCTAAATCATTAACCTAACGATGGGACGTTCAAACTCCGACACTCAAACAAATTTCCAAAAGAGACCGACTTGATTTGGGGAGCCGAAAATACACATATACATTTTCAAGATATATGACATCACCACTGCTTCTGCCTTGTCCAGCAACTATAATTCCTCCTTATCTATTTCGATTTTCTTAATTTTTTTTTTTTTTTTGAAAAGAAAACTATTGTGCCGGTTTTGACTGTCCGTCCGAACTTTTTTCTGTCCGCCCTCAGATCTTAAAAACTAATCAGGCTCGAGGGCTGCAAATTGGTATGCTGATCATCCACCCACCAATTATCAAACATACAAAATTGCAGCCCTCTAGCCTTTGTAGTTTTGATTTTATTTAAGGTTAAAATTAGCCATAATCGTGCTTCTGGCAAGGATATAGGATAGGCCACCACCGGGAAGTGTTAAATTTTCATGGGCCTCTGCTCATACAGCATTATACCGAGACCAGCGAAAGACGTCTATTTTCGGTGGCCTTGATTATACGCCGTAGTGGCTGTACAGAAAACTTTAGTGCGCCGAAGATACTTCGGCGCACTTTTTACTTTTTTTTTTTATCCTGACATCTCTATACATTTCTTCCACTTGACATCCCAACTCAAGATGCAATTCTGCCGTAACTTAGAATAAAATGTCAGTTCCAAACAATTTCCTATGAGAATAGACCATGTTTCAGCCAGTTTCATCCCCTCTTGGTTCTCAAATAAAACTGAAACAAAAAATTTTAAACTAAAACAAAAGCAACATCAGCAATAATCGCAATAATAACCGTTCAGCCCAACAATACCATCATACCAGCTGAAACCTCATTAACGATTTGCCAATCAAATTATTTATCAACATATATTAATAATGAGTTACGTGATAACACCATCAAAGCCCTAAAAAAAAAAAAATATAGATAACCTTATTATGGGAGTCGAAAAGGTTTAAATTTTGCATCAACGCCGACAGTCGCTGTTCACCCCGCTGAAATGAAAATCATAGTAAAATGAAAGTTTTCCGAGTTATTATCGCCAGTTAAAAAAATATATCAATGCTGAAAACCTATTTCCGATGCCTTTGTGATATGATGAAAGTGAATGATTCTTCAACAGATACATACAACATTATTATATATATATATATTATATATATATATATATATATATATATATATATATAATATATATATATATATATATATATATATATAAATATATATATATATATATATATATATATATATATATATATATATATATATATATAATATATAAATTCAGAACGCTAAATCTATATAAAAAAATTATACTATTAATTTTTCCTATGCCCATGTAATACATCCTGAGGGAATAACTTCAGTATGAAATTCTGCAATAACAGTACAGTACACGGATACACATCTGCTATGACGTAAATTACAAATCATTCCTATTCTCTAGGGCACAATCCCAAAGGTGAACAGGCTTGGTCAGCGTTTCAATACCTTCCACTTTTAGAATGCATAATCTTGTTCATTTCTAATTTTTCAAAAAAATTTTTCCCACTTTTACGTTAAACAGAATTGATTGTCGACAAAAATATCGGTCTCGATCTCATTATAATAATACCTGAACTTTTCCTCGACAGTATTAATCATCGAAATATAACAACTTAAATTATAACAACCCATGATTATAAACTTTCATTATTGGGCACGATATTCACTTTCAGACTAAATCATTTCAATTTCGGTCTATGAAAATCAACACCGCCCTCTCACAAATTATATGCATATACACACATATCTTATATATATAGAGTATATATATATGTGTGTGTCTCTGTATTATATATATATATATATATACTATATATATATATATATATAATATATATATATATATATATATATATATATATATATATATATATATATATATATATATATATATATATATATATATATATATATATATATATATATATATATGCTGGACAAAACCTATCACTGGACCTGGTCAAGAAGAGATTAATCTTACTATAAAATGCTGAGGGTAATCTTGAGCTTCAATTCAAGGTTATTGGGTGGTCGTACATTAAAGCTACAGAATTCACCTTCATAATCCTTT
>NC_089757.1:22023264-22033264 GCF_040412425.1 Macrobrachium rosenbergii
AATAAACTTCACGCAAACGCCTCCACCCAAACACGGATTGTGAGGGGAAAAAATCAGAAGAGAGCTGATCATGCAGTGGGTTGTCAATGAGGTATTACGGGGAGGGGCTGCTACACGTCACGAAGGTATATTGTTAGTGGTGTGCCCGAGGGTGGGGCTCTTGCTGCCCCTATTCTTGGGCCAGTCAGCACCCGCCGACGCGCGTTTTGATGTGCCCTTGGGCTCAGCGGGGTGCAAAGAAGGAACCGAGACGAGTCCGATGTCCGCAAATGCAAACTAGACGAGTTTCATGCAGAGGCAAAGTCCTAGACAATATAAAGCGTAATAAAAGATGTTCTTCAGAGTTTTAGGGCCTTAAGTGTTTACAGATTAGAATAACAATTTAGAATGTTAAAAGAACCGAGCATCTAAAGGTTAGTGAAAATTTTTTTCCTTATTTTATGTTGTTTGTAAATAAACACTGATGATTAAAACATGAGTATTTTTACAGCGAGCTCCGATTTTGAATGTTTCAATTATCATTACATTTCGGAAGTGTGTGTGTGTGCGCGCGTGCGTGCGTGCGTGAGAGAGAGAGAGAGAGAAAGAGAGAGAGAGAGAGAGAGACACCTGAAGATTCCTATATAGCTTAAGGCGACCCTGACAAATCACTACACAGACCTATAAATAAAAGAAGAAAAAGAATTAAAGCATAGGCTAAATCCAGAATAGCGGTAAACGAATGATATTTTCCTTGCAATTTTATAAAAAAATTCCTGTGATAGCGTACAAAATTAAAAAAGTCATGAATCATAAAAATTCTTGAATAACAATAGACATAAAAATATAAAAATAAATTTATTCAACTATTCACAGTGGTACTTATTTTTTTTAATTTCTTCGGCAACAAACCACTCAAACGACTGGAATGTAAAGTGCGTGGAACAAATTAAAAGGAAACTGAAGAGTCGTTAAACTGTTTAATGAGGAATGAACTCTCGCAAATACGGAAGACTAATTACAATTATTGAAGCTTATCCGTTAACATTTCAAAATACTACAGCATATGCAGTGTCGAGGATGTCAGCAAAATCCACGAGTTATCAAGTATGTCCATACCTACGCAGTAACGTAAACGAAGGTACCTGATGCCACAGAGCTCAATTTCAAAAGACGATTTTTCAGTTTTCTTTTAAGTTAATTTTTACGTTATTTTCATATTCTAATCCTTTCAGTTTCTAGTTCACATCACACCTGGGTTAGACGAGAGCATAAAGTTGTTGCCGTTCCAACGGTGTAAGTATTCGCAAGGTATAGCGGATACTTTATTAAGTGATATTTGTAGTATCAAAATGTCACTGTACATAATCAAACTTTTATATATACATATATAATAAATATATATATATATATATATATATATATATATATATATATATATATATATATATATACATATAATATATAATATATATATATATATAATTTATGTATTATATAATACATCACACACACACACACACGTTTCTATTAGTTCCATGCACCTGACCGACACAGTAGCCGTTGCCTCATCAAGAAAACAGCTTTGCCACCTGCGTCTTATCACATCTGGAAATTGATTGCAAGTCACCTCAGCTGAAGTACGTGGACGGAGATAAAAATGAGAATGGAATCTTCTCTCACTTCAATCGAAACTTGATGAAAATACAGTGAGGAAATGCGGTGGGTTGATTCATGTTTTCGTGGTCAAATATATTGCGGAGACAGTGTTCAAGCACGGCAAAAAACTGCTTTGCTACCTAAAAACTTTACGTCATAAATTGTTGCTTAAATTTAATTCCGAAATAGTCATAATAATAATTAAAGTGGTAGCAGCTGAAGTAATACAATCATTGATTTTCCAACGTTTTTTTTTAAAGCTTAAGAAAGAAACAAGGGCCGTGCATACTGGAAGACAATAAGAAATCGGTATTTTTTCTTCCACCTTTAAACTATCTTATTACCATGTAGCAGCTATTTTATTATCCCGTAGCAGCGTCGACGACATACGCAGAAGGGTGGCCTATTTATCATCTTTGATGTCATTCTGCTTGTACCTTCCTACGCACGCTATCCACCGCCCCCCCCCAGCCCCCTTACACCCGGCCTTCCCCTCTCCACCTGCCCTTACCTTTCTTAGATATTCATGATGATTCCTTCGAGTCCCTGTATTAATGTAACCCCTCTGTACTACTAATGTTACCTGCGTAAGAAATACAGGTTGTTCATGGAGCTCTGTACAGAATCAAGTGAATTCACTCAGAAATTTGGAAGTTTTAAAAATAGAGTAGCATGACAAATATTATTATATGAAGTTACAATGAAGTATACCGCAATTCTGTTTATACTTTTACTGCTTTGTTAATTGGTATCTGTCTCCGAGGAAGATCTATAGAAATTTGCTTGATTAACCCTTGCGAAATCACCATTAATAAAGGTCTTACTCACTGCTCTCTCTCTCTCTGCTATAATTCAGCTGATGATGTTTGTGCTCTCGGAACCATTTGCACTTTCTGCATCTAACCCATGAAATGTTTCCCTCTGTGCATGTGAACCATCTTTCATTAACCAGTACACGTATGAAAAAATGTATGCACGGTCCTGGTTCCCATTCCAAATGAACCTTAGATGCACTGCTACTGGTTACTTCAGCGATCCTACCACAATTCAGACTTGGTCTGGCACATCGTATTCAATTCCAAAGTCAGCGCTGACATCATCACTTTCAATAACCAGTTCAAATAATGACCGATTCCACTTGGGACGGGGACACAACACCCCCGAAGGAAGGGGCCGGAGGAGTGAGGGCGGTGGCAGAATGTTTCGCTGGTATTCTCTTACTGAACTGAATGATCTTGAGGTTAGGACTCTGCGTGTTTCCGACATTAGATTGTTTATTGATGGAAAATGTTTGATGGCAATTAATATTAAGTATATATTGCAGTCACAGTCGTACTAGTGTAACAGTGTCGAAACACAGGAACTACTAGGAGCAACCTGAGGCATGTATAAAAATCTTGAAGATTTTGTAAAGAAACCAAAAATGATTCTAAGGAAATTATCCAAACATCAAAGCGACATCATGCAATGCAAACAGAAAACCAAACTTTCTTTTCCCACGAAAATGCAAACTTTGTCAAAAAAAAAAAAAAAAAAAAAAATAGGGTTAGTTACTTCCGAGGCTGAACTTTTCCAGAATGTATGATGCAGCATTCTCTACAATATACTGTTTCTCAAGACTGAATCATAGGCTATGCACACTCTCTCTCTCTCTCTCTCTCCACCACTAATACGTTTAACTTTCAACACCTGCCTCTTATGCAGCATTTCTCTTTGAAAGTTGTGACCAAAAAAGAAAAGCCAACTCATACTCTCGAAAAACATATCTGAAAAGGAATCTACCTTTTTACCAGAAGACACCATACTTCACTGAGAAACGAAAGTTCTTTCACAATTCATTTAATTGAAAACGCCCTTTTGAGGGCACTGCGATCTAACTGAACATGAAGTCTGAATCGCCGAGTTCAATGACTTCATGTATTCCGCTTCGTCAACTTCCACTTCGCAAAATGTCGCAACTGAAAGCCTCAAGTGACAAGAGTAATTTCATTCATTCCGCTTCCTGTTATGTTAAGCGAAATGTATTACCTGACAGATTAACTAGCCTTGGGCATATAACTATGCCTTCTTTCTCTTTTGCGTCACACACACACACACATATATATACATGTTGGTGTGTATGGATGTTGTTATACTTTAATACAGATGAACCCTATATAAGTCTGTGGAGGTCTACGTGTATATGCACACACACATTTATAATTACAAGTCGACAATGCTAAGCAGATTCTCAGATCTATCGCAAGCATTTAGGCAAAAACCAAGCGTCTCTTCCTTGAACAAGAACTTCGGAGCTTGTTTTTGTCAACATCGCTATGTCCACTTCTTGTAGCGAAAGTGAACCAGTAAATGAAGCAGGTGGTCTGGGTATTTGTTAGTTTGGGTAAGGGGCTGGAGGTGGGGGTGGGGAGTTAGATTATACCTAGCCCCAGAGGCTACGTAAACATTGTCTGCCCGAGGTCAGACTCTCCCACCTCCCTTCACCACTCCCCCCTCCCCCACACCCAAACTTCTAAACTCCTATTCTAACAATAAAATCCTACTGCCCATCCTAAAACAAGTCCTAGGCCAAGCCTCTCTTATCCCTAACCCCCTCCCCCCTTCAACGAAGTAATCTCAATCCAAGCCGGTTGGAGATACCTACAAGTATTCATTCTCTCTCTCTCTTCTTCAAGCCCACCGTGGAGCGCTCAGCAAGTTATCAATAAGTGAGAAAAAAAGGAGGCAGTTGCCATTAAACGCGATCTCCGAACACCGATATCCTCTTAAACAGAGTATTACCTCGAGGGTATTCTCCTCGAAAACAAGACCTGATTACAAGAGAATTGCGCCAATGCAAAGCAGGCGAAAGTGAAAGCCTGAATTACATCGGAAATGCGGGTTATTTGTAATTATTATTCCATTTTTTACTCTCAAATGCTTATTTCTACAACCTTTAGGGCGACTTCCAAAAGCACAGACTCACGAGAGGGCATTCAACCACTACGCTTCTTTCGGTCACTTGTTAAAAGTATTAGTTTTTGTTAAGATTAAGATTGTTAAAATTAGGACGTCAAGACTCAGATATTAAACCTGTTCCTACATTAAGATGCTGGAATTTTGTAGAAATTTAGGGATGTTTTATTCAAACTAGGACCTTGCTTATTCACGATAGCAAGAGTTAACATAAAAAAAAAATCAGGACCTCGGAAAAATAATTATTTTGTATATATCCTTTGCTAGAACTGAACTCTGTTACAAATCAATATATCGTTTGATGAATACCTTAAGCTCTTTAAGAATTAAGACTGGTTAAATTGCAGCATCAATGATATGTTAAAAAGTAAAAATTATACAACAGAGATATGAAGAATGAGTGAGAATATGAAGAGAAACCTCATGAAATGCTACACGCTTTAGAATTCTAATTAACCCGCGTAAAAAGACAAAAATTAAATAACGTACACACACACACACTCTCTCTCTCTCTCTCTCTCTCTCTCTCTCTTTCTATATATATATATATATATATATATATATATATATATATATATATATATATATATATATATATATATATATATAATATATATATATATTTATATGTATATATATATTTATATGTATATATATACATTTATATGTATATATATATACATATATATATATATATATATATATATATATATATATATATATTATATATATACATGCATATGTTACTACCTGAACCCGCGCATACATAATAAGGCTGCGAAGCATTGCAAACGTAACTGTTTCATCAACACCTCGCCTATCAGCGAGGAATGGCTAAACGCTAAGGTGCTTCGCGAAGCGGGCAATCACTTCATAACTGAATACACACCTGGACCTCGACCAGGTAAACCGGGTGGAGAGCCCGCCACTGAGTTAGTTCTCACGCAAGCAGAACTAGCCTGTCTGAATTTGTTTCCTTCTACGATTTTCCATGCATCCAATTCTGCGCCTGTCTGCAATGCACTGCTTTATTTTTTTTATTTATAACAAATTAAGAACTCAACATGGCTGTGATCTCCAATTCGCCATTCAATAAAAAAAAATGACGATTTTATACTTGTCTGTCGAATAACAATCTTTTTCTCTTTTCAGTTCAAAACAAACTTGTGCAACCTGACCCCACCTTCCCGGTATTTATGCCTCACAATAAAGTTAATTTAAACCAACTCAACAACATCTTGGTTACAATTTAAAAAATTGTCAAACACCAAATAGCAAAAATCTGTTATCCGTGTAAAAAGATGAGCGAAATATTGATCAACCATACCTAACTTTCGTTTGCTAAGAGCAAAAATGCTCACTGATTTCTTGACGGAAAAAGAAACCTTGAACAGTCACATTTTACTTCCGTAGTACACCCATACAATTTAAAACGTGATTCACCATATCTGTAGAAAATTAAAACAATTATAAACCAAATATTCTCATGACAGCTAGCGTCCACCGATTAGATATACACTTACAAGTGAAATGGAGACGGTTCCAAACCTCTTAATATGAGAAGAGAAATCCCTCTCTAACTGGTATAAATGAAATTTGTTAATACGGTGTAACGCTAAATAACTAAAAATACAAATTTCTTCCAAATAAAACTCTTTCTCAAATTAAATCGACGCCAAAGATGTTGTGACAAATGGTGACAAAAAATTACTCTATATAAAATTTCAAGCAAGCTTTAATTCTACCTGCTATAATAAAGCCAGGAAAACAGATAAAAGAAATTCTCTCTCTCTCTCTCCCCCTCTCTCAATATATTTGATACAAGAAAGTCTTCCAAGAGATGACAGTGATGATCCCAATTCCATACCGATTTGTTCCATACAATACATAATCGCATACTCGAAGCGTTGCTAATCTTAAAACAACAGTTCCGGGTAGAGTAATTAATAGTTCCAACGTCTTATCAAAATGAACCTAATCATACGGCAACCAAACGCGTTTCATCCCAAGCACTGGGGAGATATTCATAGCACGAAGATTAATCCAAGTGTACTGAACTGAATTTGATCCTAGCAGCAAATATCTTGGCAAATATATAGCCTATTTGCTTATTCATCGATTTGCTTTATGCTGTATACTCGTTTTATTATAATTCTCTCTCTATATTGGTCTACTTGTTTAGTTGCAAAGGCTATAAACGGACGCATATAATTCTAGTAACAATAATAAAAGTATTGAAAACATAGTTGAGTGCCACGGTTTTTTTTAAAAGGCACTAATTTAACAGCACCGAAACATACTAAAATAAAAAACAAAATAAAATATCAACGAAAAACTAATTTTAAATTAATGTTCCAAAACGAGTTAATGAAAAAGAAAATTTAACAAAAAAAAAATTTTGCAAGCACTTGCTGCTTTAACTACCATTAAGGAAGCACAAGAAAAATAGTAGGTAATTACATTAACTCACTAAAATAACTAAGTAAAGTAATAAATCTTAAACTGAGGTTCTAATAGCGGATAATGAAAGTGAAAAATGAACAGCGAAAATAAACAAAAAAATAGCTTTGGAAAAAGTTATTACTTTAATTACCACGAATGAAGCACGAGAGAGAGAGAGAGAGAGAGAGAGAGAGAGAGAGAGAGAGAGAGAGAGAGAGAGAGAGAGAGAGAGAGAGATTTATATCCGACACTGGGCTCTCGAACAGTTAGCCGTTATGTCAGTATTTACTATGATTGAATGATAATTAATTAGCGGGTAAGAAAAACGGGTAATATGGATATATATAAGAGCGCAGTCACCTGTTAGTCTGACATAAAAAAAATGTTCACAATAATTAGATAAAGGTTTATAACATGATTCATTATGTGTATTAATATATGAGTGGTATGCGTGTGTTCGAGAGAGAGAGAGAGAGAGAGAGAGAGAGAGAGAGAGAGAGAGAGAGAGAGAGAGAGAGTAGTTTCATGGTAAAACAAAAATTATTACGTTAACATATACACGGAGGATTCCACAAGATCTACTTCTTAAAAATAAATTTCATAATTCACTTTACAATGTAAAATCTTTTATTTATGATTAAAACCATGGAATATTAATTAACAAACATTATATTTACATATATGTCAATATTTGCACTACCTTTCACATTTCGCCTTATTCTTTATTTGCGTCAAGAAACAATTAGTCCGAATAAAAAAACAGCCCTATTTTAAGAAACGTGGTCATCTTCTCTACTGCTCCTGCGTTTGATTTGGGCGAAACATTTTTATTACCTTTCACACTAAGGTATAAAAAGGCTTCTCTCCACAAATTAATTCTGTTTTCAACTGATCCTTTTCATTACTTATTTAATTTTACATCTCTAGACATAATTGTCGTCATGGCCTAATGATAAATTTAATTCCATGACTCCATGATTCACAAATTGTGCCTTGATTTGTCCTTCTTTATTCTAATTCTAACACTCTTTAATCAGTAAGGAAATAACATTCCCTAAACACACTTTATCAATTAGTCCTCTAATTTCGTCTAATTCCAAAGTTCAAACCAGATAGTTAATAGCTATAAATATTAGGTGGTTTTCATGCAATATTGCCATCTGAATTACTTTGTTGTTAACTACGTTGTGACCCGATTTAATGATTCTAATGAATTTTGTATTAAGGTTTTTTACGAGATATTTCATAATGTACACACACATACACACACATATATATATATATGTGTAGATATATATACTGTACATATATACATGTATATACAGTATGTATTTATAGTTTCTTTAAAACTATAACTTCTAACTTGTTCACTCAACAAGGGAAGAACAAGCCAACACCAATAGTCAAGAACAATTTCCAAGACTTCAGACCAGCTGTGTACTGTTCCCCATGTTAAACAAAGCTTAGCGTATCATGGCGTGGTCTTCTATACGAAAGTAACATAGAGTAATTAATTGCTTCAAGTTCCGTAAAACTTTTACGGTAGCTTATACTCCTTCCTAAGTACCTATAAAAGACGGCAGTTAGTTAAGAGCTATCTGCAACCTTTAATTGCAAGTTTTCAGCTTCTTTCAGTGGAGAAACAGTGAATACAGCTTCCGTTTTGTTCCTAAATCTCTATGAAAACAGGTTTTGTTTGCTTCAATTCTACAAGAAAGGGAACTTTTTCTCCTACTGATTTACAGTCAATAGTAAGAAAACTGATCAATCCCTTAAAAATAACAAAGACAGTGAAGTTTTTCGCTACCGTCTCTCTCTTCCCTCACGAAAAACTGCCATACCTAAAACAAATATAGAAGATTTGCCCTCTCAAACATTCCGGAAAACCTGGGATTCACTCCGCAAACAAATACAACACGTAAGTCTCAAATTCATCTCCTCAGCTAAATCAGTTTTTTACGTCGAAACCTTTTCTATTTCGTATTTTGTTTTTCCTCTTATTTCTTTCGTCTTTCTTACTCGTCAGTGGTTCTCTTACTGGAAAAGCCAATACTTACCTACTACTAATGATATGTTTCTCAATCCTTATCTGCGGTTTTCTGCTTCATTGGCCGCAGAATATTTGGTTCAGTGTTTATCATCCTTAACTCAGTCTTCTACGGTTTTCTATTTGATCGCAGTGAATTTCACGAATTCCCCGACAAAACAATACAATTTACATAATTCACAATGAAGTTGTTATCAACCTGTTCTTCATTGTTATCTACCTGTTCTTCATTGTTATCTACCTGTTCTTCATGTGTTATTTACAGTACTCAGTGCCTGTCTCAGAAAGTGCCGCCATACTACAATTGGAGGCATAGGCCTTTATAGGTCAGGTAGGCTGATACAGTATCAGTATTTACAATGGTCACCCAGAAACACACTCGTTCCCTCGGATAAACTTGCAATATTCCTCCAAAATTCATCTGCCTATGGTACTGTATATCTAGAGGCCTTTTTACAGCGCACTGTTATGTGGCTCTTCAATCCTTTCTCACTCAGATACTATCCACACTCGTCATGTTCACTTGAGCATCGTGCTATGAAGTGACTCTCTCTCTCTCTCTCTCTCTCTCTCTCTCTCTCTCTCTCTCCTAATCAATTTTTTCAAGTAAGAGTGATATATTCTTGATATAGGCTATATTAGATGATTGGAAGTCGCCAATAGTTGAAAAATGTTAGCTTATAAAAAGTTACCTTTGCATTACAAATACCATTATTAACCAGCTTTTCTGTAGAAAACATAAAACCATGAATATTCGGCGCAACTAATCTATTAGCCTACACCTTAGTATTCATAAATTTCTTGATTTCATGTCTTGTATTATACATAACGCAAAAATCGTAAAGATAACTCTAAAAACGTTTATGGATTATCATGAACGACTGAAATTTGAATGAATATTGTAAAGATTTTCATTTA
>NC_089757.1:22035764-22155764 GCF_040412425.1 Macrobrachium rosenbergii
CCAAGACAACTTGCTTACCCTTTACCCGACAACTGTCTTATTCGATCTAATGAGAATACACGGGGATGAACTTGCAACTCAAATTTTACTAATGCGAGTTGAAAGGGAGATGATCTTTATCTTAGGGCCGTTGAAGTGGGTCCATGAACTTAAGGTGAGATCTTTCTAGGATTGTTGTCTTTGGTTTTTCTGTACATTTAAACAATATTATTTTCTTGGTATATATATATTTATAATATATATATTATCGGCCTTATACATATATATATATATATATATATATATATATATATATATATATATATATATATACATATATGTATATATATAATATATATATATATATATATATATATATATATATATATATATATATATATATATATATATATACTGTATATATGTGTGTGTGTACTGCTTCTCCTTACATAACTAGAGCTAATTTCTCTTTCACATAATCTTACGATCAAAACACCCTCAAAAGTACTTGGTAACTTCATCAACTCTGAGAAGCGACCAAAACAGTTGAGAAAGGGCGAAGGATGTGGATTGGGAGGTGTAGTAAATGAAAGGAATTCAAAGTGCAGTAGTAAAAGTGAATGGATTACTGGTGATAATTGTGGAGATAAATCAGGCGTACCAACAGCAATGTCTACAGACAAATTTTATTTATTTATCTCTCTCTCTCTCTCTCTCTCTCTCTCTCTCTCTCTATATATATATATATATATATATATATATATATATATATATAATCTTATATAATAATATAAATAGATATGACTGTGTAAAATCTTGAAATAATGCACATAAATGCATTAACAAACATCGAAGCTGCACGATTAGCCATTAAACCGAAGAATCATAAAAATAATGAAAATACACCGAATCAAGAATGCATCGAGGTCTGGCTAGGGGAGAAAGGTGGTTTGTCGGAATTTTTCTGGCGAGCGAGGATGGACAAGGGGTTGGGAGATAAATATCACGAGTCACTGTTTACTCTTGACACGTAAGGGTGAGCTCTCAACGCCAATTCTCGACCAACGGCGCCGTCCGATGGATAACTCAGGTCTATTCTTTACAATTGGAATTGGAATTGGAATATAGAATTTAGGCCAAAGGCCAAGCACTGGGACCTATGAGGTCATTCAGCGCTGAAATGGAAATTGACACTACAAGGTTTGAAAGGTGTAACAGGAGGAAAACCTCGCAGTTGCATTATGAATCAATTGTTAGGAGGGGGTGGAGAGTAAGATGAAGAAAGAGAATATGAAAGGAGGTACAGTAAAAGGAACGAAAGGGGTTGCAGCTAGGGCCGAAGGCACGCTGCAAAGAACCTTAAGTAATGCCTACAGTGCACCACATGAGGTGCACTGACGGCACTAGCCCCCTACGGCGTTTACTAAGGGAAGAGGCTCCAGAGAAATTGCCAGGAGGAGACTGAACGGAGGCTCGTGGTCTCTTCAAATCCTTTTAATTTATCAGTTTAGTAAAGGTTATTCATTAAATATGTAACCATGCAGACGGCAAGCTTTCTGTACCAGATTGCGGTGTTCATATAGACGTTAAGAGAGGTGAAATTATGTAAACGCAAACCAGGTTATTAATCCTTCCTTTTTTTTTTAAGGCATAAGCTTAAGAAAAAAATGAACTTGTCTGGTAAGATCAAAGAAATCTTGAATGACGAATTTCCGCCAGAAATTAAAGTTCTGAAATAAGATTCTACAACATAATTTTTATGCAAAACTCCCTTCAATTTTTCCAGTATCGTTGCCCAGAATATAAATTCAATAAGCTTTTAACGTCTTTACACGTGAAAATTTGAGACAGCACCGGTGAATGGACAAATACTTTAAATATGAAATTAAAGAAGAACAAACTTTAGAGCACAGCAACAAAGAGGGTACCTAATTAAAATTTTATAATGAATGTTCAATTAATTAATTATTTTAAAGGAAAAACTAAAATTAAAGAAACCAGAAACTTTAGTGCATAGCAAGAAAAAAGGTAAGGGAACCTAATTAAAATACTATGAAGATTAATTAATGATTTACTAAGAAAAACCAGGTTATCTATTAGTGTTTTCGAGAGCAAGTCACTGAAGTTACGAGGACTCTACTGAGAAACATTAATCTATACATCTAGACCATTTTTAGACATAATACCTTAACATTCTGAAGTAATGTCAACTGAAAAATTCAGAAATCAAGAAATTATGGCAATTGTTTCACAAGGACACTTTCTACTGTATATGTATGTGTATGTGTGTGTATATATATATATATATATATATATATATATATATATATATATATAGAGAGAGAGAGAGAGAGAGAGAGAGAGAGAGAGAGAGAGAGAGAGAGAATCTACTAGTCACTTTTTTCCTGAATACATATGTAATGTGGCTATTACAATTACACATATATATATATGTATATATATAATATATATATATATATATATATATATTATATATATATATATATATATATATATATATATATATATATATATATATATATATATATTATATACTGCGCCTATATACAGTCTTTACAAACAAATCGCATCTTTGAAAGAAGAGGAGAAAATGAAGAAAGTAGTAAGGCTCGTAAAAGTAGCATTACATCGACTATTAAACTTGGTTTAACAACTCTCACAATGGCACGGAAACAGCCCATCTATTTAGAGCGACCTGGCGATGGTAAATAAATGGCCACGTGTGACGCGGCAGAACACGGAAGTTGCGCCCAACTGTTAGGAATCACAGCCAACGGCAGTGATCTTGAGATCGGGAGGTTTCAAAACAAGCTCTTGGCAAACAGTAATTCACTGGACTAACTAAAACCTAGGGCAAACTAACTAATTCTGGTGCCATGTGTTTACATACCAAGATGGAGACTGACTGCTCACTACTATTTGTTTTGATGTTAGAGCGATTGTTACCGAGCTAGCCTGACTTGTGCCACTCAAGCTTCTCTCTCTCTCTCTCTCTCTCTCTCTCCATCGATAGCCATTGACGTCTGTAACAGCAGTTTTTTTTGTTCTAATCAAATGCCATACGTATCACTTTCGCGCACCGAGGATCATTCTCTCTCTCTCTCTCTCTCTCTCTCTCTCTCTCTCTCTCTTCATATAGATATCCGACATCATCGCGGGTCAGTTTTGTTTATACAAATATCTATGTAACGTTAATGCTAAAATAAAAAAAATATATATGATTTTAAAACGAGGAATCCAAGAAGAGCTCAGCTCGAAAGTGTGGAGAACAAACCATTTAGCATCACGGTAGTAAAAGCCATGACAAATGTAAACTTGTTTCTCCGGTAGATAAGATTACCGCTTCTGAAGGAATTATTACAGCAAAGAACTAGTTTGACATAAAACTCGACTCTGTTATACCAGATAACTAACTAAATGAATAGGCGCGTCTGAAAAACTGAAAAATACAAGTTGCCGTTTTTTAGCGGAATATTGGAGCTCAATGCAAATATAATCAAATGAAAAAGCCGATCCGAAGGCTTCCTAATTCCGTAATCTTGCCCATGCAAGAAAAGGGCGTGTGAAAGAAGCTAAAATGGCTCTTTCATGACATACCCTAATAGCTCTTAGAGCAAGAGCCCGTGCTGGCACATGAAGAGCTAGATCGCAAAACAGCGCGAGCCATTGCAAAATTCCACCGGACAACATAACCAATGATCTCAGCATGAAAATTCCCTGATCTTAATCATCCTCGACAAACTATGCTTTCCCCTGGACATAAAGATGCACCTCGCCAAAAGCCGTTATTAAGTAAATCTGAAGTGATGACAGTCTAAATTACATAGCACGCATTGGTTACTTTTCCTTTTGACACAGCTAATCCTTTACAAAATGTAAGGCTCGTTTCAGTAATCTTTGGAGATGAAATTTAAAGTTCCTTTAATTCCACCTCCCCAGAGATACACTGCAGTATTATCAATGCTACACGCAATCCTCTGGAATGTGAAAGACTAAGTTGCGTGCAACAGGAGACATGAATATATGCTAGCCTAAAACAAACATGAGGCAAATCGCATCAAGCCCTTTCTCTCGATAGATAAAATGTCAAAAAGTTTTGTTTGCTTATTCCCAATAAATATCAAAATATCGTTATGGCAACGTTCAGTCCTTTGGGCTTCAAGCAGTATTATATCGGGTCCCAAAAGATTGAACACGAAGTTGTTTTTAATGTTTTATGATGCATATATTCAAACAAAGCACATGATTTCAAGCGGAATTACAGCGGATCCCAAGTGACTGAACACAAGAACACAAGTTGTTTTTAATATTATCTGATATACATTCAAATAAAGTACATCTCATCCTCTAACTGTGGACAATTAAGATAATAAGGTATCCAATATCTATGCTATGTGACATTTCCTAAGTGTGATTCGGATTCGATATTCTTCTAGACGTGAGAGAAATATACATTAAATCTCCTACAGCCAAATGTCAGACATCAGAAAAAACTTTGGAACCATCTTATGTTTTATATGATGTCAGATACATTTTATACAATAGTCTCTTTAAAGGGTGAATTAAATACCCTTCATTAATTTTTATAAATAAAGGGCGACTCAAGCTCTACCAAATTAAGTTTTAAGTTTTTTCTTTCCCTTTCTTACCTAAAACAGGAATTATGGTTTATCCAATCTTGTGTCGTGTAAAACATGAATCCGAAAGTATGCAATTTTTTTTATTAGTTATTACTGGGTACATTTGGGTTTATCTAATTCTCTTACAAGCGTTAAAAAAATGAGGATCCTGCTTTATTCAATCTACAAATAAGCCATACCGTTAAGACAGAGGTAAAATTAGGTTTTTCATTTTTTAAATAAAGGGTAAATAACTACATGTCTAACCCGCTGTGATGTGGCAACCAAATTAAAGAATATCAAATCCTATAGGAATGGAATGGAATATAGAATTTTGTCCCAAGGCCAAGCGCTGGGACCTATGAAGTCATTCAGCTCTGAAAGGGAAATTGATAACCGAAAGGTGTAACAGGAGATAAGATCGCGAGTGCACTATTAAACACTCAAGTTGAAGAAGGTGGAAAGTAAGATGGAAGAAAGAGAATATGAAGAGAGGTACATTAAAAGGAACGAAAGGGGTTGCAGCTAGGGACCGAAGACACGCTGCAAAGAACCTTACGTAATGCCTACAGTGCACCGCGTGAGGTGCACTGACGGCACTAACCGCCCCCCCGCCACCAGAGTCTCAAATCCAATACGATTTGAGAGAGTCCTCCACAAATACCTAAGCTCTCGGGAGAAGGAAGCAAGTGAAGCTGCTTCAAGTTTAATTGCTCGTATGCCAAGCAATATCGAATTCTCTGCGATAAAGTAGGATGAAAGTTAACTTGTGTGCAGTACTCTAGAAAGATGGCCCCTGCGAGAGAGAGAGAGAGAGAGAGAGAGAGAGAGAGAGAGAGAGAGAGAGAGAGAGAGAGAGAGAGAGAAACTATTATCCTAAGAGAGAGAGAGAACGCTATGTCTAGTACACAGAGCACTTCATCCGGCTGGTAGACAAGAGATAGACCAGACTACGTCCTCAGTCTAGGAGAAAGAAGGCGATCCAAATTATGTCCACGAATCTCATATACATTAGCCTAATGTTTAACCAAGTCAGACACACCTGAAGGACAACGGCGCCGTTTAAACGAACACCTACAAGTGACCGTAAAATTAGTGCTAATTATTAACTAACCTCCGAGGTAATCCCGACGAAACTGGTCTCCCAAAATGTGCAGAGAAAGGAGGTGAATACATATGACCCATTTACCATCCGTGATGCGCCTTTTATCAGCATCCAATCTCCCATAATTAGAACCGCGAGATGAGAATGGCTCCCGGAGTCGGGTTACTCCGAATCCCATTTGCTAGTTTTTTTACGGGCTTGACATCCGAGACACAAGCGCATTCCAGCGGATATCGTGCGCCCTTATAAAAGAATCTGAAAAGGCCTCTTTCCGTGTCAATTTTGAGAGAGAGAGAGAGAGAGAGAGAGAGAGAGAGAGAGAGAGAGAGGGTAATATGAGAGACGGTCGATACAATAAGACTCAACCCTTAGGACGTTATGTACCGCCCGAAAGCTAGGGCTATGATACGTTCATTTTGATACTTAAATAACCCCAATGGTGAGACTGGCTAGCCTCAGGCTCGACGACGGCAAGTCTACACATAAACTAATGTCGTTACGCAACTGAAATATAAGGTAGCTGTGTTATATATATTTATATTTATAATACACACACATATATACATACAAATGCACAAACACACACACACACACACACACACACACACACACACATATTATATATAATATATATATATATATATATATATATATATATATATAAATTTTCAGAGAATAACACATTTATTTAGATAATATTCTGACTGCAGTGGGTCGCAAGAAAGGAGCAACCTCACCCTAATGAGCGGGCGTAAATTGAAAGGTTAGAACCTCTAGCTCCATTACTTGATGAGAAATTATATATATATATATATATATATATATATATATATATATATATATATATATATATATATAGTGGTGGTAATTATCTATCTACTACCCATTTATAATGTATGTATACACACATACATATGTTTACGTATGTATGTACGTATGTATGTATGTGTGGGTGTTTGGGGCTAGGAACCTAATCCCAAGAGACATACTGAGAACCGGAAATTAACACACTAGAGCCACCCCTACACTTTTACTGTATCTTTTCTCTTTTCTCAGCAAAAATGTATCCCCAACATGTAAAAGAAAAAAAGGAGTGGGGTGGCGTGGTGGGTTGAAAGAGAAGGAGGGGGTTGGTTCCTAATCTGCGTGACTTGTAATAAACAATGAATAAAATGCCGAGGTAAGTCATCTCATTACGAGTGTCACGATGCAGAGCAAGGTCTAATTAGTCCCGAGCACCTGTCTTTACCAATTTCAAATCCTTCACAAAACGTGCCCATTCACGCAAATGAGCCAACTTTATGTGCAGTCTACTTTCTAAAATGCAACGAAGCTATTGCAAAAGCGTTTTCATGTTCAAATTTGTAACCTTAGTTAAAGAGTTGAAAGCTATGAATGGAACTGCCTAACTATTTGTGCAATGCTGAGTAAAAACGTGTAATTTTATGTTCGTGTTTTCTTGAGTTGTATTAGCTGAATTTTTAGACGCTGCTCATTGTGTAACTGCCTTTTTTAATGACCAGCTCTTAATTAAGGGGCACTTGTTTCTGAGTGAACTAGTTTGTAACATATCGTATCATAAGGAGAATGTGTGGGGAAAGTAGTTTTCCTTGATGGTGGCTTTAAGCTCTAACAAACTTTACAAGTAAATGTTATTTATATAAACAGCTTTCAAGTTAATGATTTTCTTAGTGCCACATTTCAGCGTTGTTATGATTTCACCATGTCTGAGTGTTATTATTATTATTATTATTATTATTATTATTATTATTATTATTATTATTATTATTATTATTGAATACTACCAGTTCCCCAGTGAAACTTCGAAGATTCATGCAAATCTAACTCTGATGTCATAACGGCCTTTGATTAAAGACCATCCTATGGCGTGATCATTCCCCGAAGAAGAAGGCTGTTACGGTCATTCAGGTTACATCAGTTGAGAGTTGGTCGATATCAGTACCCGAAAATATGGAATCGAGGCCCGCCCCCCCAACAACCTTTTCTCTCTCTCTCTCTCTCTCTCTCTCTCTCTTCTTCTCTCTCTCTCTCTCTCTCTCCATGAAGTTCCACAGGAACAAAAACACACAAAAAATATCTTCTGCCCAAACATATACATATAAACTCAATGAACGAAGGGAAGACTTCAATGCAAAAGGAAGTCCTACTCTAATTCCATAATATGAGAGAGAGAGAGAGAGAGAGAGAGAGAGAGAGAGAGAGAGAGAGAGAGAGAGTGCTCACAAATGGGTAATTCCCTTATCTGGCTTTATATGGAAATTTCTGTAATATCCTTACTGCGTTTGAAATTTCCATGGCAAATAACTTGAAAATCAGTAGAGGGTATCTCAGAGAAGTCTGCCATGATTGGCAGGAAACCACTTCAGCAAAAAAGAAGGTAGTGTTCTCTGTCCATATTTCTATTTAGAATAGTTCAAAATATATCCCTCCCCCAGTATTTTTTCATGGGATTGAGGAGACAAAGACTGGCCTGGAAACCCCATCAAGCTTGGTACAATGAAACAGACAGAAGTATTAGGCTTAGTTCTAAAACTTTACGTCAAAACAGTAGTCATGAAAGCCAGAGAAAGTGAGAGTTAATTTCTTAAGTAATAATAAACCCGCACATTGAAAGTATGCAATTTAATAATTACAGTACTTGTAGAATGAGAAAAGACTATCAGCATCAAAGTATCATTGACAAACATAAACATACACACCTAGAATGTTAGCTATTACTAAGTAATAGCATAAATCACTGTCATTCTCGGATCTCGCTCGTTTCAATCTTTCCGTCTTCACTTACACCCATTTCGGAAGCAATTGAGTCCGTGCATGACAAGAAAATCAACACCCCTGGTTCCATGCCACTTACCCCCGCCCCCCAACAGGCCTACCCAGGCCTATCTTCCCCATCCTAACAACCACAGCCTTCTAGGCACCACCAATCATCACCGCTGACCATCAGCGTAATTGGGTTTCCTGAGGAGTAATTGGTCGCCGGTCAACAATTACGGCTGTGCCCTGCCCCGCCCATACTGATGGAGACGGGTATCGCACTCAATAGGAAGATTTGTGGGCATTGAAAAGCTGTCCTTTGTCCGTCTGAGAATGATATAATTTAACCAAGTGTTTATCGTTCGTATAACGTTGTCCTCCCCTGCCCACCTAAAATGCGTCTCTATTCAGTTGTCACATGCTCACGTTAATCTCAGATTTACTTTGGAATAATGTCTTTACAGACCTATTTGCTTAGATCCATAATATTGTGTATAGATTAATAATAAGAAATGAGATGGCAAACGCTAAAATGCATCAACCGAATGGTAGTGAAGTCATTTGAAAAATAAATTAAAAATGAAAACTTTCTTTCTTTTTTATGACATTATGGTCAGAAAGCCTAGCTAAGTAAGATATTTGAGGGGAAAAAAATAAACAGGGCATCAATATTCACAGGATAAATTCATCATAAGCTTGTAATGGATTCCATGTTGAATTTTTTCTTTAATGAATCGGCCGAGGTATAGTAAAGCATAATAATAATGAAAAATATGATCTACAAGACAGTCTCAAAGAAAATAATGGGGCTGAATTATGTCTTTCTGACTTATTTTCAAAGTACTGTATTACACACATACATACGTAATATATATATATATATATATATATATATATATATATATATATATATATATATATATATATATATATACATACAGTATATATACACATACAATTATATCATCCAAGAATGTGCTATTTTCATCTATTTATTTTTTTTTATTACAGCTCTTTGTTGGTGAGTCGGTAGAGCTGCGGACTGTCACTCGATTGGCCGGAGTTCAATTCCCCGGCCAGCTGATGAAGAGTTAGAAGAATTTATTTCTGGTGATAGAAATTCATTTCTCGCTATAATGTGGTTCGGATTCCACAATAAGCTGTAGGTCCCGTTGCTAAGTAACCAATTGGTTCTTAGCCACGTAAAATAAGTCTAATCCTTCGTGCCTGCCCTAGGAGAGCTGTTGATCAGCTCAGTGGTCTGGTAAAACTAAGGTATACTCTCTCTCTCTCTCTATTTTCTTGGATTTACTTTTTATCTTCCTTAATATACGGTATCTTATTTTCTGGAGGCTTGTACTACTGCTAATAATAATAATAATAATAATAATAATAATAATAATAATAATAATAATAATAATGTTTCATTTAATAATACCACCTTCTTTACGCTGACGAACAAACTTTTGAAAAGACGAAAAAAGATCATCAGGTGGATACAATTTTATTCAACTAAGCACCCTTGTTCATTTAAACTAGCGACAGCGGAAAAAAAAAATTCTGAAATTCAAAATCTCCCAAGCCGCATCGCCACCAATTCCTCGACAGGGATCTAAATAACAACAAAAATACTCAAACCTGTCAGAAAAACCTGCTTCGAGCAAATGACGACCTTGGCAATGAAAACCCTCTAACGAAAGTGGCCTTAACGAAGTTGATTCCGACAGTACAAGCTCCCGAGAGTTAGTGATAAGACGACAGGTACCAGAATTCCGTCGCTCGTCGTATGTTGATTACTTGTCCCGTCTCTCTCTCTCTCTCTCTCCTCCTTGTCTCGTACCCGAGTGTCTTTACGCCCACCTTGAGTGTAAAGTGCTGTTCGTAGGACAATTTGTGCTATGGCCGATAGCAATGACTTCCTTTAATTGGAATACAAAATTTAGGCCAAAGGCCAAGCGCTGGGACCTGTGGGATCATTCAGCATTGAAAAAAATGTTGAAATAATTGTTAGGAGAGGGTGGAAAGTAAGATGGAAGAAAGAGAATATGAACAAAGGTATAGAATTGAATTGAATATAGAACTTAGGCCAAAGGCCAAGCACTGGGACCTATGTTGTCATTCAGCGCTGAAACGGAAATTGACAGTAAAAGGTCTGCAAGGTGTAACAGGAGGAAAACCTCGCAGCTGCACTATGAATCAATTGTTCGGAGAAGGTGGAAAGTAAGATGGAAGAAAGAGAAAATGAAAGGAGGTACAGTAAAATTAATGAAAGAGGTTGCAGCTAGGGGCATAAGGCACGCTGCAAAGAACCTTAAGTAATCCTTACAGAGCATCGCACAAGGTGCACTGACGCCACTAACCCCCTACGGGGAAACAGAGGCATAGTAGAAGGAACCAAAGGGGCTGCAGCTAGGGGCCGAAGGGACGCTGCAAAGAACCTTAAGTAATGTGTTCAGTGCACTATCCCCCCACGGGGCGAATTCCTTTAAATATTCCTGAGGGCTAAGATTTGAGTAAACCAAATTAATCATTAGTAATATGAAATTCTAACGAGTAAGTGCTACCTGGTTTTATATTAAATCAGGAATTAAGAATTAAAATTTTCACTGAAAATAACTCAAGCAACATGAAAACATAAGTACTGATAATAACAAGGATGATTTATCGTCACAGTCACGCTATTCTCCATCTCTGCTCTTTACACCATAACACTGTTGGTAAGGTAATACTTGAAATAAACCAAGCGTGAGGTCATAAAATATGGCGAACAAAGATTCCTAAGCACAAGTGACCTACACATTTCTGCGACTAATAATATTTGCTATTTGATTAGTTAAACTTTCAACAGAAAATGAATCTGTCACTGCCTTTTCACTAGAACTCAGAGGATACTTTTGAAGCGTGTCTGTATTTAATGATCCATGAAAATCACGGACGAGTCAGAAAAAAGATGAAATTCGATCACGTATCCTGCAACAAAAAGATGTTATTATTTAAAAGAATTATTTTCTCATTTAATTTCAAACTACTACCAATTAAGTTTTTGGTATTGTGCGTTTTAGGAATTTATGTTTACTCTTAATAATACGCACATCAATTTGATTCCTAACGCATTCATGAATGAAATTTCTTTTGATATCACAGGAATGAATGTTCTTTCTCTCTGTGTTATACGCCTGTTAATATATTGCCTCTTTAAGTAGCCCCTTTTGTGCGTTCCATCTTTACGTTACAGCCGTTATGTTTTTTCTTTTATATTACATTTTTATCCGATTACCCATTCATGTTCCACCCATTAACGTATTTTAACGACGGAAGCTCAACGAGCAGTTATTGCAATTAATGGAAAAGTGTAATAGCTAATTAAGACCTTGAGACGTCTCAGTGACTGGAACGTCGGACGCTTACCAATAACCCTTTCCGAATGGTTAACCGATCGACTTTGGCGAGTAGTATTGGCATCTGCAGATGCTCAAATCCTACTCTGCCCTCCCCCCTTCCCAACCAACCTCCCTCTCTACCGGTTGGAGGATGGGGGAGGGGGAGGAGGAGTCCTGCCCAAGGTCCACACAAGGTATCTCGCCATTCCCGAAGCACTCGAGCATAGCGGAGAGGAAGCTTTTCACTAATGCACAGCGAGGGTCCGAATGCTCCAAGATGGAGATGCAGCATGAAACCGCCGAGTTCCTGTTGAAGCTATATAGCTCTCGAGGTCGTCCATTGCCAGGCCGGCTTTTATATCTATCTCGTGTAATCAAGGGCTGAGTAAATACGAGATAAGCTTGGCCGAACAAAAACCAGTAGGTAATGGGGAAGGGCTCAATTATTTGCTCCGTATTTATTTTCGTTTTGTATTTTGAAAGACCAAAGGGATGTTTTCAGTTGTTTTCTTTCTGCGTCGTTTTGATTTTTAAAGAGAAGTTTCCGAGGTGATGCTTTTAACACAGAGGCTGCTTTTGCCATTTGAGTCAATAATGGAGCTTAACTTTTTTTTATATTATTTTCTTTACAAAAACAGCTTTATGCATTATGCACACACACACACACAAACACATATATATATACATGTATGCGTACGTATATAAAATGCAATATATATATATATATATATATATATATATATATATATATATATATATATATATATGTATATGTGTGTATAACATTCTTAAATGGCTAGCAACTTATTTTTTCCCGATTTTCTGCAGTTTTTCAAAAAGTGAAATATTAGGACCTGCATATGGCAGCACACATCAGCACCAATCAAAGCCATTACGATAAGAACCATTACATAATAATGATTACTACAAGAATCTTAAATTAAAAGCTTTTTACAATTTGTTAATTATCAATGAGCATTTTATTTTCGTCTTAATGGATGTCATCTCCCCACCTTTCTTTCCAAGATTATAAAACAATAAAACGCTGCAACATCGTAAACCTAATGGATTTTCCTTGATAGACTTTTCCTAATAAAGAACTCACCACTGGATGGAAACAATTTATAAACAGTAAACGTGTTCCAGAGACACTAGAATTTTCCATTAAGTAATAATATATATATATATATATATATATATATATATATATATATATATATATATATATATACACATATATATATTATATACATAGTATATATATGTATATATATTTATATACATATTACATATATATATTATATATATATGTATACAGTATATGTGTGTGTGCGCGCGCAAGCGCGAGTGCACTGCAAAAACAAGACCGTTTTATATGTGATTTTATTTTTACAAGGACAAAATTACAATGTTTTCATTTTCAAAGGCTGAAAGAAAATATACATGAAAAATAAACCTTGTATAATTAATGAAGATTTTACAGTTTACCATTTGGCCCGAAGATTATTTCCCTTTTTTAACGCAATAGTTGATGCGAAGAGGCACACGGTCTGAAACCTTATGTACGAAAGAGAACGCGAATAGTAATAATAATAAAAAAAAGGAAACAACTGGTCCATAATCCAAAAGGAAGAGATAGACGTACTGATCTTTTCCTGTTGCCAGCTTCTAATCAAGGTGGTTCCTCAAAAACGTACTTCCTTCTCAATTTAGCTTTTCGGACAGAATACCCACAGGAGGTTAATAATCAAACATCTGCAGAGAAGAAATAATATGCAGACCGTAATATTGTGGCAAGTTTGTAATAAATCTAGCCTGATGAGAGAGAGAGAGAGAGAGAGAGAGAGAGAGAGAGAGAGAGAGAGAGAGAGAGCTCTGGCGAATGGTTTATCATCCTGGAATAATCTGTCGTGGACTTCATGCTTGTATATGATAAACCCATTTAGATGGCACACTTGCTTGTTATTTTGAGTGCAGTTATTTGTGTGTCTCGGTTCTTCTCTCAATTCACAAATGACTGACAAGCACAGAGAGAGAGAGAGAGAGAGAGAGAGAGAGAGAGAGAGAGAGAGAGAGAGAGAGAGAGGTGATCGCTGGTTTAGAGTGTTCGACAGTAAAACATATGATAATTTAGTACCATACACAGTCTTTACAAGCATCAATGGCCACTGTCGCAGAAAGAGAGAGAGAGAGAGAGAGAGAGAGAGAGAGAGAGAGAGAGAGAGAGAGAGAGAGAGAGAGAGAGAATGCCAATGAGCGCAAAAATGCAAGGCATGAAAATTCTCCAGTGACGTAGAGAGAGAGAGAGAGAGAGAGAGAGAGAGAGAGAGAGAGAGAGAGAGAGAGAGAGAGAACTCTTGTTCTAAACGAGAAACGTATGGTAACTGATTTAGTTTCATGAACTGTCATTACAAACATAAATGGCCATCGACGACGACGAGAGAGAGAGAGAGAGAGAGAGAGAGAGAGAATATAATGGATTTCGTCTCATAAGAAAGAATGATTCCTCCAGACTATTCTATAGCGAAGGCCGTGAGAGATGCTTGGGGGAGCCAGGGTAGGGAGTATCATCGCCACCGGACAAACTCGGAGTGACATTTTAATTATAAGATTACCCCACACCTCAACCGGCGAGGCTAATGACACCTCACTTTACCTGTATTCCAATACGGCCTGAATACTAATTCGGGGTAAAAGGTTGCTGATTCGTCCGGGGAGGGTAAGCCTTTATCACTGTTATTACAAAAACTAAAAAAATATTTTTATAATAATTTTATCGATGATATATACGTACTCACGCTTGACACTGGATGATAACTAAAGTAGCTCCCAATTTGCAGCATAAGCAGCCAAAATAGCAGCAGCACAATTAGTTCCAGTAACAGCATTTTTTTTTTATTCCAGGAACTAATGGCAACTTAAAACCCAAATCACGCTCACATGCTTGAAAATTCCCCTGATGCTAATTAAATGAGGACCGGCCGAAGAAGGCCCCGGGATCAAGTAACAGTTTAAGAACACGATTCGAAACACAAATGGTGCTCTCTTAACCCCTCGATAAGATCGGTGCGGCTAAGGGTTACAACTCGGCCGAACGGTGGTCTCGCCAATCGATGGGCGGGTTGTGCATAGAAAAATAAATAAATAAATAAGTAATAAAGTAAATAAATAAATAAATAAATAAATAAATGCACTACAGCAGTAAATTTATCAAGGGGTATAAAGAGCATTGTGCCCAATTATATAAAAAAAAAACATTGCATTTGATGCGTCGCTATTTTACCCAAGCAAGAAAGTAAAATAATAAAAAAAAAAATTGAACGAATCTGACTAATTATATCTTCCTCCAACAGTTTCCAGTGTTGTTTCTTAATGAAGGATGGACAGGAGTTCCCGATTCCGACCGAAATAATAATAATTCGAATACCTCTTACCTCGAGATTTTAAAAATCACAAACTTGAGTATTCAGTCACTGATTGCTGCAAAACCTTCATGCTCATAAAACTTGGAATTACACTTTAAACAAAATTCTTAAATGAAGGCACCTTTTCTCTTTACCTCTCTCTGAGCAAAGAAACATTTTTCTAATACTACGGCCTCTCCAGTTTATCTACGCCATAAGTTTTCTAGTTCCATCACATGAACAAATTCAGTAAAATTACAATTAGTCCCTCTGGTCAGAAATGCAGTGATCCTGAAAAACAGTAAGAACCCTCTGCATTACATCAAGCTTAAACTATATGAAAATCTATAAATCTGTGAAATAAAAAAGTAGGAAAACTGTGCACTAACGCAAAAATGAATCTTTAGGACATATAAATATATCGTTTATCTATTTTTCTCACCAATCGCATTTCTGTACAATAAAAATGAATGATTTTCATAGGACCTGAGATCACTACGAAAAGAAGGACGCCAATTATGCCAGAGAGAGAGAGAGAGAGAGAGAGAGAGAGAGAGAGAGAGAGAGAGAGAGAGAGAGAGAGAGAGAAACTAATCCAAGCAGGACTTATAATCAACATAAAAATATAACAGTCCGAAATCTGCGTGAGAGAGAGAGAGAGAGAGAGAGAGAGAGAGAGAGAGAGAGAGAGAGAGACTTCGCAACACTCCTCCTGCAACGGCATCTGTAGTGACGCACCAGTTGCACACAGTTGTGGTCGAACCGTGTCGCATTTGCATAAGTCATTAGTCAGTGGGTCCTTGTTTGCGCAGCTACCTGTCTAAGAGACGAAGACCGAGACAGTCTCGACTTATTATCTCCTTCCGCGGCCGAAGGCAGCAGGGAAGGCTGAAGCCTGCACTGGTTAAGGACACACACAAAATAAAGATATAGAGGCAGTGAAGAGATTCCTGCGGTAAGAACGAACAGTTCCTTGGCTGACCACGTGGTCTCGTTGTTTAAAGAGAATGATGAGAAGTCATTTACTTAATAAAAAATTATCTTCTCGAAATAACAGTATGCATTTGAAATTAATAACGCTTATTCATAGTCCCTGAAACAATGATTTACATATTATTTAAAAAAGGCTGAACACATGGCTTCCTTTAACCAATGGATAGACAGAGCTAATTTACTTCCAATTTTCATGTACATATCTTATTATTATTATTATTATTATTATTATTATTATTATTATTATTATTATTATTATTATTATTAAAATAGTTTAACCAGACCACTGAGCTGATTAACGGCCCTCATAGAGCTGGCCCAAAGGATTAAAATGAAGTGGTCTACCAGGTAGGCCACTGGCCAAGCACTGGGACTAAATGACGAATGAAAGTTTAAAAATATATATGCAAAAAGGCATATGCTTCCACACTGAACACACGCACACATTAAATACACTTACTCACGTTTCCATCTGCACAATAAAAAAAGAAAAGAAAAAGAAAGAAAAAACTGGTGATAAATTCAGAATGTTAATATTTTTAAAACTCGTATTTCTTTTGTTTATTAAATGCCCTATGAGCGTTTGTATTTTCATAAATTGCTTTTCTTATATTTTATCTATTAACTATCTTCTTAAAACTATCTTCTGTTAACGAGGGGCAATATCTTGACTTGTTAACTTGCAAGAATATTTATCTATATCCACAATTAAAATGTTTTTAACAGGTGAAATTACCGTCACACAGAACAGAGCGAAAATTTTCCATCCCATTAAGAAAACTGGCTCTCGAAATCAGAACTGCAAAGAACACAGATACTTAAAGAGAAGGCGCGAGGAGGGGGATTCCGATACTTAATATTATATTTCGTAATAAATACCAGACTCAATTTATTTCTCACATAGTTAATTAAGGGATGGTAATAACTTGCAGCCTGGAAACTACACCAGGACGTAAGCATTTTATATTTGGGATTATTTTAATTTGCCTGTCAGCTCATTTGCATCAGCAAGAAAGTCGGAGGATCAAGCAGTTATTTCTATTTTGTTATCCATTTATTTTCGCTTTCATATAAAGAAACTTTTAGCTTTTCTTCTAAGGTCTCCGAGCACTAAATTCTCTCTCTCTCTCTCTCTCTCTCTCTCTCTCTCTCTCTCTCTCTCTCTCTATAATAAACCAAATGTAAAAATATATGTAGGCTTTCTGTTCCTTGTGCGTACGATGAATCTTTCTTGGTCATAAATAAAAAGACGACGTCATCTGCGGCTTTATGAAAATGTCTGTCCGAAGGTTCAATGCACCAAGAGGGTAGAGGGAGGTTATGCAGTGGTTCTCCTTCTTGAAATGAGAGAGAGAGAGAGAGAGAGAGAGAGAGAGAGAGAGAGAGAGAGAGAGAGAGAGTTTTAATGTCATAACAGCAGGATGAATACAGTAGGAGAGAGAGAGAGTTTTTGTGTCATAAAAATGATAAATATAACGAGAGAGAGTTTTATGTCACAACAGTATAAATACAACGAGAGAGAGTCACAACAGTATGAATACAAGAGAGAGAGAGAGAGAGAGAGAGAGAGAGAGAGAGAGAGAATGTTTGTCATAACAAGATGACGACAACAGGAACAAGGGGGAGGGAGATATTCATTTAATGCATAGGACCGCCCCCCCCCAAAAAAAAATAATAATAACGTACAAAGCAGTCCGACCATGTGTAGCATTTCAAGAACCTTATATCAAAGATAGGGTCCCAAAGTGGCCCCTGATCTCCATGATAAATATCCATCTTTCCGATTTCTTCCGAAGACTCGAAGATAATGAAAGATGAACTCTGTCTCGAGATAACGCGGGTGGCCTTCGAACCACCCAAGTCGTACTTCAAATCTCAGGGGGAGGAGCTAGCCCTCAGTGACATTACGCCCATCTGCCCCAGTCGCAAATACAAGGGCGTTGCTCTGGTGATGACGTCATCGTCGTAGAGACCACGCCGAAGTGAGATATGAGAAAGATAAATGAAGGAAAACCGTACGATGCAATGAAAACGATTTGATGGGGATATCGGCTGATTACATTTATTTACCTTTCGTAGAAAACTCAGCACAAGGAGGGAACAAGACATCAAATATGAAAAAAATATAATTCTAAGAAATTGTTCTAAGAAATGCATTTGCACAAAGTAAAAAACAAAGCATAAATAATGGAAAATAAAATGATCTCATCACACAAGTAAAAATACACATCAAATGATCAAATAAGAAACATTTCGTTCGCATATACAGCAATCAAACGTTGAAAACGTATCTAATAAATTAGGCAAAAAAGACAAGAACCTGCATCTTTCCTACACATGAAATATCACTTTTACAATTCGGAGAACAGAGCGACGCCAAGATTGGCGGGGTTAATGCAGGGTTTCTAAAACGTCAACCTCACGATATGGCCGATACAACCTCTCGAAGCTGCATACCACCCCGAGAATTTTCGAGAAATGCCAAGAGAAATGACGCGAAATGAATTTCAACACGCGAAAGGCGTTCGCCAAATAGCGGTCAAGATGTTCATAGACTGAAGACAACCGCTAGTTGATTGAGCGATTACGTAATGTATTTATCATTTTTGAAATGACTCTGTCATCCGAAGAATTACACGCGTCCGTACTTTCATGGAGGAAAAAAGCTCTGTGGCTATTCAATCAGCCACTCAAATTTTCCATATATTTATATGGAATTAGCCAAAGATAATACCTGAGCAACATTCTCAACCGCTGAATGACAGCAAGTGAAGATAGAGAAGTGCAAATAAATATATACATAAACAAAACAAAAATAATATTGAAATTAAACTAAAAAAAAATCTGGGGCTTAATGCACAATTGCAATCCATTTTACAATTGCTAACATCTCATTCTACATCAATCAATAATACCGTATTGGAAGGGGATGAATCACAAGCATATTAAATGATGTGACGTTTTGCAATAAATTTCTTAAGATAATTGCTCTTTCATGAAATGATTCCGACGAAATAAAATTTCAATTAGTGACTGGTTTTGCAAACCGATCCTAAATATATACTTTTATTGGTTTACTAAAATATAACTCTTTCAAATGGAAACTCACTCCTTCAGAAGCGAATAATAACGAATAGCTCATTCACATGCAAATCACTCATCAGCGAGCAAATCAATCAATCAATCAAAAGAATAACTCTTAATTTTTGGGTGGGTACGTCATCATGCTCCTAATGAGCTGTTCAATAAATATACTCGGGTATTCAAGCGAAGAATTTCAATGACTATTCTTCACTGCGGTTGAGGATTCTAAAAATAATTGCAAATTAAAACAATATGACGGAACTCGACAACATTCGGCAGCCATGTTTAAAGGGACATTTGTCATAGATGTAAACCAATTCCTGAAACCAATGCAGCCTACGAACTGTCAGTGTAAGGGACCCTTACTTGGGACATGCATGTTAACACACAAATATACATACATGCATACATACACTATATATATATATATATATATATATATATATATATATATATATATATATATATATATATATATATATATAATATATATATATATATATATATATATATATATATATATATATATATATATATATATATATATATATATATATATATATATATATAAAAGAATCAATGAAGATATGGAGCGTGATGAATGTGTATAAATAAAAGGCAAATGCCTCGAAGGAAAAAATGAAACAATGGATTGGTTGCTAGGCCTTTCGACTTACTATCCTTTATTTAGGGCCTAGCAACCACTCCGTTTGTTTCACTTTTTTCGTGGTATGTGCCTTTTATATATATATATATATATATATATATATATATATATATATATATATATATATATATATATATATATATGTGTGTGTGTGTGTGTGTGTGTGTGTGTGTGTGTGTGTACTATGTAGTTATTACTTAGATATTAGATATATTTAATATTTAATCTTTTAATCTTTTGAGAATGTGTACATATATACACTGATATTAATACGTAATATACACACACATATATATATATATATATATATATATATATATATATATATATATATGTGTGTGTATATTACGTATGCATGTATCAGTGTATATGCTGTACACATTCTCAAAAGATTAAGAGATTAAATATTAAATATATCTTAATTTCTAAATAATAACTACACAATACATAATAAAAGAATAGACGAATAAAAGATGTTTCGCTGTCAATCATAATTATTACCGCAAATGATTAATGTAAAAAAAATCTGAGTTTAAGCACGAAGATATTCGAACTAAAATGTACAAAAAGTGAATAATACCAATACTTATAACAACATTCAAAAAAGAAATTCAGACATTCAATTGTCTAAATACTGGTCAATGAGAAGAAACAAATGATAAAAGGAAAAAACGAAAGCCTAGGAATCATAAAGAAGTGAAAATGTAATTAACGAAATATAGTCACTTAAAGACAACTGAAATAAAAACAAGTAAAAAAATGCGCCAAAGTTTCTTCAGCGCAATCGAGGTTTCTGTACAGCCGCTACAACCCATAATCATGGCCATAGATCTATCTTTCGGTGGGCTCGGTATAATGCTGTATGAGCCGCAGCCCATGAAACTTTAACCACCGCCTGGTGGTGGCCTATACTATATCGTTGCTAGAAGCACGATTATGGCTAACTTTAAGTTTGAATAAAATCAAAACTACCGAGGCTAGAGGGCTGGAACTTGGTATGTTTGATGATTGGAGGGTGGGTGATCAACGTATCAATTTTCAGCCCTCTAACCTCAGTAGTTTTCAAGATCTGAGGGCCGACAGAAAAAGTGCAGACAGAAAAATGTGCGGACAGAAAAAAGTACGGACGGACAGACAAAGTCGGAACAATAGTTTTCTTTTACAGAAAACTAAAAACGAAGGAACAAATATTACATTAGGATAGCTTAAAGGAAAATAATACTAACAAACTATAAGAAAACTAATGGCGGAAGAAAATAAGTTATTAAAGTTATTAAAGCCATTCACTTAATTGTAATTAACGAGGAGAAAATAATGAAATAAAATTATTAAACACAAACATAAACCTATAAAGAAAGAGATATCCTACAGAAGACCAAGAACAAATAATTCGAATACCTAAAAAAAAAAAAAAAAAAAAAGTCCCGACGAAGGACCCGAAAACAAGAGCATCCTGGTCGAAACCGGGCGGAATTCGGCAGGATAATCAGGGCAGGGGAGACTGGGCTAATTAAAAAACATCGACTGGGTGCGGTATACGACTCTCCATTTAAAGCCTTTATGCCGATTCGCTCCCATCAATTATGCATATTTTGCATAATTTCATAGTCCGGGCCAAATTTATGCTAATGAGGGACGGCGCGTAAATAATTCTATACCAAGTTTATTGGATTGATTTGGCGTTTATCGAACACACACCGGCTGCTTTATTTTCCTTTGCTAATTTACCTCGGATTTCTGTCTCGCCTCGCCGGAGAGATCTCGGTCGGAAAAATTAGGAGTGATGTAAATACTTACAGTGTAAAGGAGAAGAAATAATCTACGCTCTGGAAGAATTCAAATTCAAATTCAAATTCAAAACTTCAGTCACATGAATACAAATAGTATACATATACAAAAAATACAAGTATTGGTAAAAAAACATCGATTTTATTATTTTTACAGGGCAAATAGCAAACAAAAGGGTGAACTTCATAATGGTGAAGATTATAATCACCAAGTTCTTGCAAAATTGACAGACAAAAAAGAAAATAAAAATTAACTGGACGTTTATGGATGGAAAATGTCCACTTACTCTTACAAAAACTACATACTTGTTGGATGCAAGTAACGTGGAACGACAATGTTTTAGAATCGAGTATATTTACTAAAATGATAAAAAAAACAATTACCTTTCTGCGTATTTTTTTAACGAACACTGAAAATGTAACAAGGTACACAGAATGGAGAACACCGATTGGGATAGGGCAGGACTATGCACTGCCAAATTTAACACCATATAGCCCAAAATCATTCATAATTTGCTAGATAACTAAAAAGGGCAGTCCGAACGCAGTTAATGAACCGGAAGGATTTGTCATAAAAGCAAATATCTTGGTCATTAAATATGATGTGAGTATATTAAAAGGCTTACATCATCCAGCTATTCCTAAAATAAGTGCAGAATCCAATTCTATTTCCAATATCCAGAAATAAAATAATACTGCTCAATAGCTCATTTCCTAAAGCTGCACTATTTCATCCTCAAGGCTTTGTTGACACTTCTCTCCAAATGAAGTTCTGGAAAACGAAAATGTCTCATCTCTCTCTCTCTCTCTCTCTCTCTCTCTCTCTCTCTCTCTACAGTAGGCCTTCATATTAAAACTATGGCTCCGGCGTCTGTGAGCCAACTCATCTTCAGGGGAAAAATACTAAGATTTACTGTATTATTCAGCTTTTTAACTGGATAAAAAATGGCTGGCATCCTATCAAAATTGTATTGTGGATAAAAACAGTCGGTGGATAAAAACAGTCCTACGAGAGAGAGAGAGAAACTTGAATGACTGACTCTCGTACGGATATTAATTTGGAAGGACCACAATAAAAAAAAAATATCCTCATTCCACCTAATAGTTTGCTAAATAAACTCAAGAGGCTAGGCCTCCATAACTAAGGATAAAAAAACTTTGAAAAGAACAACCGTTGGATTTTGATTGTTTTGAATTCCATTCATAAACAAAGGCTAGTATTAATCCCTACCTATAGAAAAATTGGTTCGTGAATAAACTGGACGTCCAGTTCTAAAGAGGTAAATACAAGGACGAACGATGTCATAGCCATTCACGAATTTTCGAGATAAAAAAAAAGGAACTTACAATAAAAGGGACTCCTTATTAATTCTCCAAGCCATTACAACCCCTCCGCGGATTCCTCCAAACGTTTTCCACCTCTAGAAAACTTGAGAGGACCCCATATACCATTCTCAGCCACTACAAATCTTCGAGGGGTTTCCTCCATCCGTCTTCCAACTTCAACAAACTTACGGCACGGAATTGCAGCTTCCAGCTCACCACCAACGAAATACCCCCAACACCAACGGCTCATTCTCCCGTGAACAGCTGTTGGATAGAACATAATAATGAGAGAGGTTCTGCCAAAACCTTCTTTTGTCCCTGGGCATGGTTGAGTCTGGAGCCCCCATGAAGGATTGTTGACATTCACCGCGGGGGACTCTCCCCGCCTCTCTCTCTTGGCATTCCTTTCTTGAAAAGAACAAAGTGCCCCCATGGAACTCCTTATAGACCAACTCCATACCCCTTCTACATGATATCCTGAATTCTTTTGGAGGGTTCCCTTTTCACGTGGCATATTTATCTCCATTACGTCTCTCTCTCTCTCTCTCTCTCTCTCTCTCTCTCTCTCTCTCTCTCTCTCTCTCCTCTCCCCCGATGGAGAATTACTTAAACATAGCCACGTTGTTTCTGGGCCTTGATGTATTAGCATTACCTCTGGATAATACAAAACTACTTTCAACAAGATAAATTTTTATCAAAAAGTGGAAAACCATAATGATAACGACGTTAACGACAACAGTTACTACAAATGGTGAAAACAATAATAATTACTAAAACTGTGAATTTTAATAAAGCTAAGTGCTTTACTCTAGGCACTTGCTGAACCCCTCATAAAAGTATACACAGCAGTTCCTGGCTGATATAATTCGATCATTTCCCTGCAATAATATTCATCAGTTTCGGCACGGATTCCCATACGCAATCAGTTAAATCAAAATAAACTTGTCATCGTTCCGATCAACGCAAAATTGAACACTGGCACAGGAATACAGAAAATTAAATATCTGACCAACCCTCACGAATCTGTAGATATATAGATGCATCTTAAACTAGGAAAGAGTGAATTTGTAGTGTCACTATTTCAGGTTAGACTGTTTCCTTTATTTTGTTTACTAATGACTGTTTACTGCAGGTTATTGAAAATATTAACTACATCTATTTGTAGTGTCACTATTTCAGGTTAGACTGTTTCCTTTATTTTGTTTACTAATGACTGTTTACTGCAGGTTATTGAAAATATTAACTACTGTGCGTGAACTCAAGACCCGACATAAACTCATACCATACCCATGCACTGAGATAATACTCTGTATGAAGAAAAAGAGAAAGCTTATCATGCTCAGAAATTGAAAACTTAGTGCAACGTGTTGTCCAGATCTTTTATAGCATCAGTTTAATTACTTGATATAAGTTTTAATGTTTTTAAATTGTCTTTCTGAAGGACACCATTATAACAAGCAAAATTACGTGTACAGTTTCAAGCACATTACCATAAAGAACCGGTCAGGCTGCATAACCCGAAATCATATAACAGATGACTTACAAAGTTGAGCTGAAGGAAAGCTGTAATAACAAACCAAACAGTAGTTCCATTTAAGAGAGAGAGAGAGAGAGAGAGAGAGAGAGAGACGTTTCCCTCATCGTGAAACAAGAAGTCGTTTCACCGTATCAGCAAACTTTCATCATTTGCTCCACTTCTTCTTCATCTTTTCTTCGCGTCTGGATAAAAATAGCGAAATAAAAGTTACTGTAAATGAAGACTTAAAAGAGACAGCCCACAAAAACACAGAATAACTGTTAAGTGTGTGGATACTGTAACAGGCATCCTTGAGCGCGACATTTATTATGTTTTGAGGAACCAGTGAAAAAGTATTGGGTATCGCAAAAGCGTGTGAAGGAACTGGGTGAGAAAAGAAAGATGAGACCTGTTTGTGCTGAGAAGATCTCCGGGATTAGTTTCAATTATGAGTTCGGTGACTTTTTTTTTATTTCTTCCTTTCTTTTGAGAGCGAGCAGACAGCTCCTACTGGGAAGTACGAGTAGTAACAGAGTGAGTCTGGGTAAAGTAAAATGTATCAACACTGACGTAACGGGAAGTGACGGCGTTATAAGTTTTCAGAAGTGAATTTAAGCGTATATATATATATATATATATATATATATATATATATATATATATATATATATATATATATATATATATATATATATATATATATATATATATAAATATATATATACATACAGACATATATATATATATATATATATATATATATATATATATATATATATATATATATATATATATATACATACAGACACACACACACACACACACACATATATATATATATATATATATATATATATATATATATATTATATATATATATATGAGGTTTTGTCACCTACGCAAGTAAAGTTTTATGCTCGCACACATTAAACCACAAATACTGTTTAATACCGAATTCACTTAACCATGGGAACAAATGACATCCACAGGGACTTGTTACAGAGTACATACATCTGCCCTGGACGGGATTCAAACCAGGACGCCTGTCTTAAATACAGTCATAAACAGTCGACCGTCTACCGTTTATCTGGCTCGAATCCAGGCTCATCACTACAAGCCTGAACGTTCAATAAGTGGGGTGGGAGGCAAACGGAGAAACTTTCGCCTTCCGGGGCATGATTCAAGCTAACGCAAATACGGTTCCAGTGGTAAAGTACTAACACAAAAGGATAAGAGTATCCTAACATGCAAGTTATTTTTTGTGTGTGTGTGTGTATATATGTGTATATATATATATATATATATATATATATATATATATATATATATATATATATATATATATATATATATATATATATATATATATATATATATTATATACAGTACACACACACACACACACAACACACATACACACATATATATATATATATATATATATATATATATATATATATATATATATATATATATATATATATATATATATATATATATATATATATATATTATAATATATCCTCGTTTGCACTTATTACCTCGTGTATTCCTGAAATCCCCTGAATAAAAGCCGGCCAAAAATATATCCAATACCATTTATCTGTACTGAATTATTGTTGGCCATATAACATTCGGTTAATATTGATGAAGTGGCCAAGTGATGGACTATAATAACGTCAAATATAACACTACATTTTCTGTCTTTTTACCAGTAACGTTAAAATAACGATATTTAATAAATAAATTTTAAAATCTTAAGACGTCAAGTAAGTTAAAGTTTATAATTGTTCAGTATTAAGGAAATGAAGGTAGGTGCCTTATTTTGATTCATTTAATCTATTTCTCTTCTCATAATTAACAGCTGCTCAAGGATGAGCGAAGTCTTTACGCCTGAAGGATATAGTCACTGACTTCGAATCTTCCTTAAACAAATAAAATAAGCAAAGCCAACGACATGAGCAAAAAAAAGGATAATGTACTAATACTTACAATCTATCCCCTCAGAAGATTTGAAATGTAAATGAACAGCGGCAACACATACCTGAAAAGATATGGGAAATTATTTCATGCTCTGGCGAAAACATTTACACCTGATGAAAATCCCATATAATAAACATAATGAAATGAAAAAACAGCAATAAATGTAAATAATGCAAAGAACCCGAGAAAATAAAAAAAAGATTTTAGGTCATGTCAACTGATAAGAAGAATAAACGTACATAGTGCGATGAAATATATGCATAATATTAACCACGCTACGACGCACATTTTAACATTTGGTCAATGGGTAGTCGAAAACAAATTAACCAGAGACCTGTTAATTACCTTTTCTATACCTTGACTGAATGAAAATGCCACGAACCACAAGAGGGATGAATGTACAGCTCAAAGTGTGATTTACGCAAATCTTTTCTGTCAAAGCAAATAAATAAATAAGTAAATATAAATGATATAAAATTATTACCGAGGTTCAGCTTAAAATCCACCATTCTTATATTTGGAATAACAATAAAATCAAGCAGAAAATTAACACCACTCAAGAAATCCTTAGTGTAATACTTATCCAAACCTTTTTCTTACCAATGAGTTCGAAATTGTTATCATTATATATATATTTATATATATATATATATATATATATATATATATATATATATATATATATATATATATATATATATATATATATATATATATATATATATATATAGGTATATATATATATACACATACACTTATATTTATATATATCTTATATCATATACAAATTTCGGGTATACGGTACCTTGTTATAAAGTTACATAATGAATACTTTTTACCACCTGCGCTGACACAGAAACCTCTTCAACGACTCTGATGTTTTTCAGAAAAAAAAAAAAAACTAGGAACAATGTAAACAGAATGCGGTATACGCAAATGTCGTAAAACCCTTGGGTGACCTTCAGAAAACAAATATAATAGTCTATTGTAAGGGATCTTTTTCTCCAGAGGCGCAATATACTTATGGCAACCATAAAACCTTCAAGTGTTGGGCAAGAGACGCGAGGATTCCCATCCATAAAACAATCAGAGGGGATTATAGGATCTTTTCTCTTTCTCTTTCTCTCTCTCTCACTTTCTGTGGTCAGTACCTCATTATTACTTTCTTCAACTCAACCTTGAGAGAGAGAGAGAGAGAGAGAGAGAGAGAGAGAGAGAGAGAGAGAGAGAGAGAGAGAGAGAGAGAGAGAGAGAGAGAGAGAGAGAGGTTCTTTTATCCATCAAAAATAATTTCCAGAAAACAATGGTAATATATATATGCTTCGCAAAATTCTTACAGTTTAAAATTGTTATAGGCCATCAGTCAGAAATGACTCTTAGCACTATGCTTTGCGAGAGAGAGAGAGAGAGAGAGAGAGAGAGAGAGAGAGAGAGAGAGAGAGAGAGAGAGAGAGAGAGAGAGAATTTCTATTCAGACCTTTACATCCAAACTGTTACCTTACATCACTAATGTTTTGTTTTGAGAATTTCATCAGGATACATGTGAAACACCGTTATTTTCATCTCTGGGCTCTGTCTTTTACATATAGATTTGCTTAGTAAGTTAATGAAATTACAGGCTTGGTCTATAAAAAGTGTGTAATTATTGATGATACATGATAATGAAAAATATTCCAAAAATAACATTTCAGACTTGCTTCCAAAATTACGGTATATCCGTAATCTGATCATTATAGCAGTTAGGGATAAAAAAAAACAGGCTATTTTTGCAAGCCTTCTGAATGATAATATTAATCATAAGTAGATGGAAATCTTTCCAAGAATTTTGGCAAAAAATTTGTTAGGAATTCATTCAATGGTTTCACCTAGGGACCAAGTGTAATTTTTTATATTGTACTTCTCGTGTGTGTGTGTGTGTGTGTGTGTGTGTGTGTGTGGTGATTGATTGGGTGCGGGGTTTTGCAGCTGCAATGACAGCTAGCGCTTCGGAACTTTCGGTCCCTGTCAAGTTCCTATTCTGTCTGAAATTCTGATACTCTGTAAAACCGTCAAAGTTATTCCTGCTAAAGTCCGAAATAGAATAAGAATGATATAAGTGATTACAACAAAAAGCACCACGCCCTACTCTAGTGTCCTTTGCAAGAAAGTCATCACTGCCTTTCAATTACACTTAAGCAATTGCAAATATATTTAACCACATTATTTCGTTGGGAGAAAAACTTCATAACCTTCGTCTTTCTACTTTCATAACTGTTTCCTGATTGTTCTATAAATATAAATAATATTTGGTGGACCAAGGAAAACTCTATTTAAAGCACTGTTTTAACTAAAGCAAACGCTGCTGAAAGATTCCCCATGAAGTTTTAAGGACACAAGTAACAATTTGTATTATTATTTATATTGTGCACATTCTTATGCGTGAGGTTTCATGACCTTGTTGGCCAAAGCTTCCAGCAGAACAGAGAGACTCCACGTGAAAAAAATTAAATGAATAAAACGGAAAATGCTGAAAAACAAATCCAACGGAAGGCACAGCACTCATGGAATGGGCAAACGAATAAAGAACATGAACACTTCAAATTTCCTGGAAATTAATTTCATAAACCAGGAACTGGAAACTATAGATATTTTCCACTATAAAATGTCATTAAGAGAATAACGAAAGATTTGTATCACTGAACAGCAACCTTTACAGCTCGAAGTTACATGCCGACTAATTTCTAGGAGGGAATAGACATCAAGCAATTAATCCGCCGAGACAGAAAAGACATCAAATTACATGAATGTATGTAATGTACACAGCCGGCAATTAGGAAATCTAATTAGACCGGCACATAAAACAACATTTACAGCAACGTCAAATACAAGCTCTTAATTATCCCCACAACTTTTGGCCTTTTCCTTACTGGCTACAAGGCACTTATTTAAAACAAGGAACAAAAGCTATTGGTCAACTGAGATAGGATAACCCCTTTAAAAGGTCTAGATGTAAAATCCACTACCCTAATGGTCAGGTATGAACGGAATCCTATCCCTTAAAAGGCTGAGGAGGAAAAACATCCACTGCCTTGAAGTCAAGCAAGTATAAAATCCACTTCACTTAAGGTCAGTTCGAATAAAGTCCGTTATAAAGTCCAGCAAGCGAAAGTCCACCCTATGAGAGTCAGGGAGAAATAAAAGTCGACGTTCTAAGCGATTGAAATTATGAGCTCACTCGTGTCCACCCGCTCCGGACAAGGTCTCCATCTCGCCTGCCTCCTGCGCGTCCTTCGGAGGCCCTTTTGGAGTATCAAACATGTTTTTCCTTTTCGACTCCCCCCATCAAATGCTCATCGATAAAACTGGAAGGGCCTCTAAATGCTTCAACTGAGAACGCGGGCAGAAGGGCCTCGAGGTTCACCTCGTAAAAGCCAGCGGGTGCCCTTGGAAGTCGACAGATGATTGGTCCCGGGGGCTTCAATGTAGGCGGTCACCGCAGGGGACCGCACGAAGTACAGCCTCGACAGGGCCACACCATCTCCGATCACAAGGGTTTAGTTGGCTGCTGAGTGACCTTTGAAAATCTTAATCTAATGGGCAAAAACTCAGTTACTTCCAGTGGAAAGGTAACAAATTGTATTTTTATCAAGATGTATTAAATCATTCGTAACTCAGTGAATGGAACTGGACTGGACACATACACACACACACACACACACACACACACACACACACATATTATATATATATATATATATATATATATATATATATATATATATATATATATATATATATATATTATATATATATATATATATATATATATGTATGTATATATATACTGTATAAACATATGTATGTGTGTATGTATATATATATATATATATATATATATATATATATATATATATATATATATATATATATATATATATATACTGTAGATAACCAGATCCATATTCAGGAAATGAAAAAATATACGTAAAAATATATAATGAGTATATCAATGAAAACTGAAACGGTAATCGTTTAGATATAATTACTATAAATATCGTTATTTTTATCCGCTTATTGTTGGTTGCTTATATTTAAAAAGAATTTGTTTTTTAAACACGTGGATTCAACTTCCAAGAGAGAGAGAGAGAGAGAGAGAGAGAGAGCAGGATAATTCTAATTAACACTCAGCCACCTCGCAGCAAAATTTAATTGTTTCAGTAAAGCCTGTACTGAACAATTTTAATAAATAATAATATACCTGCAACAATTACCATTACCAGTAAACCGGAATTTCAGTCCTTCATAATCTCTCTCTCTCTCTCTCTACATATATGTATATTTAAATATATAAATGTATATACTGTATAACGTATATATTTATGTATATGTACATATATATATGTATATATAAACATATATATATATATATATATATATATATATATATATATATATATATATATATTATAGGGTACACACATGCACGCACACACACACACACACACACACACGAACACAATAAAGATTAATATGTGCAGAGGGCCAGTCTAATATATCTGCCCAAATTCTGGGTGTGCTGATAAGCCACAAAGAAAACAAAAACTTTCCTTATCAACTGGAATGACAACAACTCGGAAGTAAGTTTCTGACTTCTTTCCGACTTCTCGGGGGCAATGCTGATAAAAAGAGTATTATTGCTCCTCCGTTTTATTCTTTCTCACTGTCTGGGATATTTTCATCCACGACACCTATATATGACATAAGTTCTCACGAAAAATAATGCTACTGCCATCTATAGCATGCAAAAAGAATGCTATTGCCATCCATAACAATGTTTAATCGTGAAACATATACTCAAAAATTGGGCTCATAAATGAATTCAGTATCAGTCCAGAAACTTTATATACTCAGACTTCCACTGAGTCTGTAAGCAGCGTTCCACGTGGTTGATCTGCAACAGTCTTCGTTTAAATGGAATGACCTGAAGGAGGAGGAGCCCCGGTATCCACTTAATTCGTCAGTGTATAAAGTTACAACCAAGAAGGGGAAAAAGTTAAGAAGAGATTTACGAATTACATCTGTATGAAGGAATCTGCGGGCGTCTGCAAGCATGCAAATCCAAGTAATACCCTATTCGTTATTATCCAGGACGTTAGCAACGAAAGAGCATGCAATACACGCGCCCTTACACAGCGTTAATTCATTTGATACGTAACTTAGAATAAGCGACTCTCCCATAAGTTCCTACTTTGAAAATGACACCAAAGAGCGCCAGAGCCGAAGAAACTACTTTAGGGAAATGAAAACAGGATGTCACAACGTGAACATAAAAAAAAATGAGATTCCAACATCCCTACTTTACTTTACCGAACTCCGACAAAAGATTAATTACGAGATAATCAAATAATGGATATAATTCAAGAGGGAACGCTAATTGACTTGAGGCATTACCCTCGTACACGCAGTAACTGTCATTTCATTGGCTCTCGCCATTTCTCAATTCCGTACGGGGAAATGATGATCATGTTCTTCCCTGTCATATCTGGATTTTTTTTTTTTTTGATCGCTCCGTTTGGTTCCGGCGTCTTTGGAAATTAATATATATCGCATTTGGTCTTTGTATTTCCCCTTCCTGCCCGTTTTTTCTTCCCATTCCCTGCAGTTTCCCCCTAGCTTATTAAATCGAAGTTTGACAATACATATTTCTCGGGTTTCTTCAGGGCCCAAAATAATGTTGGCTTTAGCAAGAATTATTGGACATTTACCTTTATTCTTAAACTTTAATGGGATGAGTCAACTCACGTGCATTCCCGGTTATCAAATTTATATTCAGAAACATACACACCCGCATATATATATATGAGTATATATATATATATATAGTATATATATATATATATATATATATATATATTATATATATATATATATATATATATATATATATATATATATATATATATATATATATATATATATATATATATATATATGTTTTTAATCATTCTGATCATAACGTATTCCAGACGAGAAACGAAAAATACGATACAGAAAACTGTGGCTTAACTCTGGGGCAAGTCTTAAACCAGTCTTTTTTAACGCAATATTTGAAAATGAAAACCGCTGGTTATTTGCAAGCCTCGTCAAGTTTCATATAATACTGAAAGGTTTGTTGTTCAATGGAAGGATAACTGACCACGAATTCCAAGATGCTTTATTTCATTGTATTAGGTTATCTGGTTGAAAGAAGAGACTTCCTTTACTGGTAGTTTATCTACTCATTTAAAATACTACAAGCGTTTCTTATTATGTATTTTATATCATGGTAAATATATATTTTTCTCTTTATGCTCAACTTCTCATACTTTCTTTTATCTCCTGGATGCATGGCTTTCATTTTACATTATGTTTATGTATATAAATTTATATATATATATATATATATATATATATATATATATATATATATATATATATAGAATATATGTATGTATATATAATATATACATACATTCATACATACATACATATATTACATATATATATATATATATATATATATATATATATATATATATATATATATATACTCACACACACAAACCAGTTGGATTCTTACTGATGCTCTTCCACAAACAAGACGTTAGGAGAAATATATCCCTCACTAAAACGAGACCAGTCGTGATTCGAAGATGTTTATTAGCTTTTATCGAAAGTTGCATCTTTTATTCCTCTCCAGCTGTCGTCATCGCCATCAGATCGTAAAAGCAGGGTTATGTAGCAGCGAAACAGCAGGAGGTGAAGCTGCAGGTACACGTACCACCAGCAGCTGGCCATTGTGCAAGCCGAAAATAGTCACAATTGTCGGTGCTAATGATATCGCGATAGGCCGCCTCTGAGTTTTGCTTATCGCAGCGCAAGGCATGACACTTGAGAAGATTAAGAAGACTGCAGCTTTTGCTATTAAAGGAAAACATGAATGAGATCAGTAAACTCAAGAGCCACAACAGGTTTGAGAGAGAGAGAGAGAGAGAGAGAGAGAGAGAGAGAGAGAGAGGAAAAAGTTAAGTATATCTTAGTTTAACCAGACCACTGAGCTGATTAACAGCTCTCCTAGGGCTAGCCCGAAGGATTAGATTTAGTTTACGTGGCTAAGAACCAACTGGTTACCTAGCAACGGGACCTACAGCTTATCGTGGAATCCGAACCACATTATGACGAGCAATTAATTTCTATCACCAGAAATAAATTCAGAGAGAGAGAGAGAGAGAGAGAGAGAGAGAGAGAGAGAGAGAGAGAGAGAGAGAGAGAATGCAACTGGGTTTTCTGTTTCCCAGGTAATATGCACGTGACAAGACGTTTGAATTACCGTATATTATATCTTTTTTTAAACGAAACGATAAAAATGAAAAATTCCTAAAGATTGACACAAATACAAAAAAAAAAAAAATGATTTCTTTGCCCTGAAGACAAAGCCATACCTTTATTTAACAAAGACAGAATAAACTTTCTCACAGAGGCAAAAAAAAAAAAAAAAAAACCAAGTGTTTTCAGTCTTGTACTATCTGTCTCCCGAAAGGGTAATGGATATAAAATGCCAATTAAACATGTCCTTACTATCAATAAACGTGGGCCGTAAACAAATCCTTATTTGTTGGAACGTGGTCGAAGTTACAAGGAAGGTAAGCGACGGTCATACAAGGAGCTTTAGTTTTATCATTTTACTTACATTATTATTATTATTATTATTATTATTATTATTATTATTATTATTATTATTATTATTATTATTATTATTTCTAAAATGTTATTCAGTTCGTATACAACACCAGCTTAAACTGAAGACTACTCAAAATGCAGATCTGAGTTCTATTTATTTACTGTAATTTCAAAAGAGGACAGGGACCATTTTAAACATGGCGGCAAATCTGGATGACTGTAAACAATGTTTCAAATTCAGGTGGGAAGGAAGTGTGGAGGAGACGCAGAGGTGGAAATATACCACAAAGACTCTGGGTCCTACATCTAGGAAAAATGTAAATATCTATTACCTCTTTATATGGAGACTTAACCTTTGGGGGTGAGAACTGCTACTCGTAGTATAAATTTCCTGGTCACGCAAGTGAGCGGAGGAAACCGGCTCTCGTACTCCTCGTCTGACCCGACGTAAAGTGATCAGGCCGAGAGGTCCTCGTTCCGGAGTGTGGTGAGGCCCTTCCTAATTAATAATAATAATAATAATAATAATAATAATAATAATAATAATAAATTTTATTCCATCAGCAGGACTCGATCCATCCTTAGGGTAGGTAGCATAAGATCGCTTGTGAGGCTAAGTAACCATCCCCACGGCATGTACCCAACCATTTTCCCCTTAAAACTTGTGTGAGATGCTATTCTGAGAGGACCTTGGTAGTTACGCAACTTGTTGAGCCGCCACCAAGAACCTGAGGGTGACCTCCCATAAGACAGAGGTAGGTGAAGGCAGCGCAACGCACCTGCCTTAAGTATCAGTGGCCACCGAAAAGTTCTACCTGAACGCAACGGAGGAGCAATACCCCTTACCTTGTGAGCTCTCACGTTCTGCATACGAGCCCTCTGACATGTTTCATCACTTCACGAAGGCAGAATGAGATCATATTCTTTGATACTTCTGTCTTTGTCTGGCAAGGCACTCGGGTCTGTCTGTGGTTGCCTCCGTAAAGTTGTGCTCCTAGTGACGTACGGCCTTAATTGGACAAGAAACATCTCTTCCTCATCATTACGTGCAGTCTCGAAGGGAAGGAACCGGGAAAACCTTGTATCTTTCGTCGCAAACTGATGGGTTCTGCGTCTTCGTCAAAAATTCCAATACAATAGAAAACAAGTAATAAATGCGCCGAGGTTTCTTCGGCGCAATCGAGTTTTCTGTACAGCGTATAATCAAGGCCAACCAAAATAGATCCATCTTTCGGTGGTCTCCGATAATTTTGCATGAGCCGCAGCCCATGAAACTTTAACCAACGGCCCGGTGGTGGCATGTCCTATATCGTTGCCAGGCGCACGATTAACGCTAACTTTAACCTTAAATAAAATAAAACTATTGATGCTAGAGGGCTGTAATTTGGTATGTTTGATGATTGGAGGGTGGACGATCAACATACCACTTCTTAGCCCTCTAGTCTCAGTAGTTTTTAAGATCTGAGGGCGGACAGAAATAAGTGCGGACACAAAAGTGCGGACGGACACACAGCCGGCACAATAGTTTTCTTTCACACAAAGCTAACGAGGAGTCACTACCCTACGAACATCGCAGTGTAAGAGAGACTAAACAATGCTCCCACTTTCCTCGTTGTTGCCAGTGCCAACAGGAATACGGTCACATCCTTGTCCGAAGCTCTCCTCAGAGGCTCGAACGGCGGCCGAGAGGGACTTCTCTGGGTTAGAGTGACTCCCCACTCCGGGGCTTCAATTCCCGAAGAGGACATGACTGCTTAAAGCTCCTTAACAGCTTCGCGATTTCCGGCAAAGTCGAGAGATACCCCTCGTGAGACACCAATAAGCGAGGACGGGCACTGTGCTTGGTAGACACCTTCCGCAGATTTTCTGAGTGGCCCAGACATTTCCTCTGCCACTCTTCGAGGAAGCTCTCTCTCTCTCTCTCTCTCTCTCTCTCTCTCGCAGGAGATACTGGACAGTCTCCTTCCGTTCTCAACTTCCAAAGGACTCTCAGATTTCAATGTGTTATTTTCATGTTTCTAATCAATACTGGAGCTTACAAGCCACAACTTGCAATAATGTCGTCTTGATAATTAACTTTCACTTCGGAAAAAATACGCTACGAACTCTCAATGACGTTACAAATAATACATATATAAGATCACTATTATTTATCCCACTTCGTTGGTGTTGGTAATGGTTTTATTCGTGTCAGAAAAAAAATACTATGAGAAATATTTACTAAAAAGAGATGAAAAATAATGAAAGGATCACTGTGTATTGCCTTTCTGTGCATTTTAGTTTCGAAACCTACAGGATCTTCCGTAACCAAAACATTTAGAAGACTTTTTCAGAACGCATGGGTAACCTGTCATGTTTCATCATTTTGGCCATAAGAGATAAGTTAATTTATTTCCAGCAGAGATAAACAACAGTTAAAGGAACCTGCTGGTTACCTATCATTTCAATAACGTCATTAAAAACAACTTATATAAAAATGAATTTTAAAATTTTAGTGACGATTCCATCCTAGTTGCACATGAAGTTGTTTTGTTAACAGAAACAACAACTATTACAATACATCGAGGAATGATGGTCCCTAGTATGGATTCCAACAGTCAAATTCATTAAAAAAAAAAATTGCAAGACAGAGCAGCCAAAGGAGTTTCCATTAATTCCATACCAAGGGCAGAGGCAATAAATTCCACTTTAAGCTAGACCAAAACAATAACCATATCATCAGATTTTAGACGAGTTGTACCACATACCATTCGAGAAACTTTCCGAAAAGACCCATTCTGCCACCCTCCCCCAGCTTCCCTCACACACACGCGGGCACACATGCCCACACATACACAAACACAGCACAACAACAAATAAACCATCCCTGTTGCGGAAGATATTCCTTTCATGGGAAAAGCTAAGTATACCTTAGTTTAGCCAGACCACTGAGCTGATTAAAAGCTCTCCTTGTGCTGATCCTGAATTACGTGGCTAAGAACCAATTGGTTACCTAGCAACGGGACTACAGCTTATTGTGGAATCCGAACCACGTTATAACGAGAAATGAATGTCTATCACTAGAAATAAATTTCTCCAATTCTTCACTGGCCGGTCGGAGAATCGAACGCGGGCCCAGCAGTGTTAGCCGAGAACGATACCAACCCATCCAATGAGGAACCTTTCATGGCAAGCGTTTCATCATCAGAGAGGAAGGTATATAAGTGAGACGGCATATAAATAGTAAATACCTGAAACAACGCTTTGCATTTATTCCATTTTTGTTACAGAAAAGCTTAACTTTTTACAAATATATTTTCAAAAGGACTTTTAACGTTTTTTTGTCCTCCACTTATATAACAATTATTTCTCTGTTCTCTCTCTCTCTAAAAAAAAAGAGCAAAGAATATCACCAGTCGTCTGTTTGTACTTAAAAGAAAATCGTCAGCTGGTGTTCATCTGACTCGTCTAATTCTTTTGTAAAAAGAAACCTGTCATGCTCAAATACTTGAATAACACCCATAACTCAGATACCAAAGGTCCTTTAAATGAACGTCTTCAGTGAATGTCTTCTTTTCATTTGATTCCAGATATCAGCTATTGCAGTTTACTAAAAGAAATGGCTGGACTCTCGGACTTAAAATATATGGTGCCAGATCGAACTAATCTACATAGTCTCCTGGGGTCGCTGAAATAACCGTTGGTATTGCGTCTTGGTTGATCCGGTACGATATCTATGAAGTGGTCTAACTTATGCTTAAATGTGTGAAATGACATGAGTTGGTCTTAATTATGCTACAAGAGTCGATATTTGGAGCGTTCGATTCTAGAGGAAGCTTTGTAGCCAGGCTCCTACAGGTACAACTATCTATTTGCCTTTTTTGAGCTTGTTGCACAGTATGAAGCGATCAACTTTGTTGAAAGCCTTGGCAAAGGAGATAAATAGCGTCAATTTCGCGGCTGAGAGAGAGAGAGAGAGAGAGAGAGAGAGAGAGAGAGAGAGATAATCTGGCGTTCAGACAAAACGTAGTCGACGTAATGGAAGACAGAGCAACAATTAGCAAACAAGAAGTCGAGGCAACATCTAATCGACGAGAGAGAGAGAGAGAGAGAGAGAGAGAGAGAGAGAGAGAGAGAGAGAGAGAGAGAGAGAGAGATTGATTTTCTACCAGCAGAATAGTTTTACTTCTTTTTGAGATACTTACCTTTGGCCCAAATATGTAGCCTTACCCCAGGAAGAATCTTGCAACCACCATTACGTTCGCACGCAATGCATGACCGAAGCATTACCCATGTAAATCCAAATGTTTTTGGAAATGGTTTTCGTATTTATAGCGAACACTGAGGCCTCCACCTTCGACGGAACATCTAGCTTACATGGCTAACTTAGTCAAAATTAGTGTCTCGGTTGTGAGGAAACATATTTTTCTTAATGATACACATAAATGACCAACAAACAATAACGGAAAAATAGCAAATAAATAAACAAAAGCATGTATATAGCGCAGCCAAGAAAAAGGGTTGTTGTTTATAGTCGTATTTAGTTAGCAAAGGTGTAATTCTGGGGTTGGGTGGTGGTTATGCTGCGCTGTGTTCAAGGTCCAAAGAATACTTATGAATTATTCTTTAGGCCTTGGTTGTGACAGGGAAGGAGGAACACAGTCATTCAAGCGTCATTTGCCCATTACATCGAAGTTGCACTGTTCAACTGTGAATATAAGTCTCTAATGTTGATCTTAATTAATTAGTAATAGAGAAAACTAAAGTTTCAAATATATTTTGCAAGCCTCCTTAACGCTCTACCGAACAACAAAGTTGAGAAAAACTGATTCTGGTCAGAACTTGGGTGGGTAACCAACAAGAAATACTAGATACTGAATACCCAGCTCTGAACCCTAAGCTTCAAGGTCACGACCATGGAGGCAACATTCATTATGGAATTGCTGGCAACAACTTTTTTAAAGAACTCAAGTGTATTCAAGTTTTGAATTTTATTTTTCAATTTTATATTTATATTCTGATATATATTCAGTCTTTCTGAAGACTTCGAATTCCATCAACAGGTCCGAAAAATTCCCCATTTTTATATCATCTTTTCTTCGGGCAATCCATCAACTGAAGCTCAATATTTAACCAAGTACCCTGTGTCAATAACGAGACACTGCTCGGAAAGCGCTGCATCGAATCTATCTTACTCGGAATGTGACTGCTGACAGATGATTGCTGATGGGCGATTGCAGTGTCATTACCTGAAGTCTGTTCTGCTTTTGAAAATCGCACGAGCAAGGTCGAGGCCAGCACCAAAGTCATTCTTAAATATTTGAACAAAGCGATTCCAAGTGAAGGTGAAATAGTTGAACAGAACGTCACTTTTCGCTTTCGAAAGCCAAATCAAAGTGTATCAATCCATCTGATTTCATAAAGTCTGGACTCCTGTCAAAAAAAAGGGTAACAAAGAACTGTTCTTTGATAATCTATGATGCTAGTTACTATATTACCAGCCCTCCTTGCTTCTAAGATGTGAAAATTTCAAAACCAAGAAATGAATCATAACAAGGCAATAAGCTGCAAACATGATTGTATATCGATGCATCGTTACTGGATACCACACACGTATGTATGTATGCATGTATGTTTGTACGTATGTATGGACTTTTATGAGTGTCTTTGTTAACCTACACACCGAAGCAGTACCTGGACAGTCGACTGTGGTAGGTCGCAGCCAGGGTACAGAAGTCATGGGTCTCAAAAACCTCCTTCTCCAAAAGTCTCACCGAGAACAGGCAAGTTTACAACCTCAGGCTTTACCCCTGCTGAGAGAGAGAGAGAGAGAGAGAGAGAGAGAGAGAGAGAGAGAGAGAAATTAAATAGCTGAAATAAGTACTATCTAGTGAAATCTTGCTTCAATCGAACGCTGTCAAAATCAAAACCCTGGTTTATCGACATGAATTCCACCCAATTTTCTTCGCCAACGGGTAGGAGTTTTGTCCACCTACTTTTGACTTATTCCAGCCGTACGCCAGGACGGACCCTCACCCAAAAGCTAACTGAATACGCCACTTCTAGCAAAAAGGACGCCACGGAAACCCGTTTCAAACAGCCAGCATAAAAACTGGCCGTCTTCATTTGTACCCTTCGCCTTCCTTCTAATCCTGCGTGGTGGAAACGGCAAACGTGCGCTAAGCAAATTACAATAATCATAAAAACTACCGGTGAAATCCCTCGACTTATCTCTCGAGCCTTTATTCTTACACAAAATCCTGATTGTATATCGGAATTAGCAATCCGCAGAGAGGAATAAATGCGACAGTAATCCTCAAGTCGGGGTTCCCTAACAATTATCATGAATCTGCAACTGCCCTGCAGATTATCTGATCGAGTTAAATGAAGACTTTATTCCTAAAAGCAATCCCTACTACGCAAGTGAATAGAGGTGGGGACTGGGGTTGGAGAAAGGGGATATTTATTATCCAGTTTATCTAGAAGAGAATCAAAGCCTAACTTTTAGATAATCTGATCGCGTTCAGCGAAGACTTTTTCAGGTCGGTTACTCATATGCAAAATAGTAAAACGGGAGAGAGGTGGAGGGGGATGGGTGAGAAATTTCATCTAATAGCTTATTTGCAAAGAAAGAGAGAGAGGTATAAGACGACCGCAACACCAGTTTACGGATACGAAATGAACATCAAGATCTTTTGGCCAAGACGAAAAACCCCATTATCAAAGTTATATTCTCGTAGAAGTATGGCGTAACCAAAAGACTACATGCCTAAGCTGCAATAAAGAAATTCCCAAGAAGAGACATTATTCGATTTTCACGTTCGAATGTTTCGAATAAGACAGTACAGAATTCTTTTTGTAAACAAGATTAATTTTCTACTGAATTATGCATAAATGAGAGCTAAATGTGCCAATGCTAATAAAATCAAATCTGAAAAGAACTTTCACAGATGAAGACAAAGAAACATCCATTAATCAAAACAATAATCAAAATTAAAATTTAAAAATATAAAAATATTAGAGCGCCAACGTAATCCCACTAAATCTAAAATCCCTAAACGTGAATGCAGTCGTTGGAATTCGCCCGGAAACCCTGCAAAATTCCAGCCACTTGACCTACAACATCCAAAAACAAAAGTGGGCAGTAGTTGGGCAATTAGCCGCCGAACTATTAACCCATCAATGAGTGCACACGCCACTTGAACACCAATTAACGTTTTAAAACTTTCGTAGCTTCGGTAACTAATTGAGCCTGATAGGGAGTTTAGGTAATAAATTGCAATACCATTACCCTCAAGGCCTGACTTGATGTGACAGTAAGTCAAGTTGATTATTACAGAGAGAGAGAGAGAGAGAGAGAGAGAGAGAGAGAGAGAGAGAGAGAGAGAGAGAGAGAGAGAGAGAGAGAGAGAGTGGATTGGAGGCTTCAACAAATTATTTTTATTTCATGACATAATTATAAGTGGAAGACTCAACCAAATACAAAATATATATATATATATATTATATATAAATATTTATATATATATAAAATATATACATGTATATGTATATGTATGTATATATATATATATATATATATATATATATATATATATATATATATATATATATATATAAACACTACAGGAGTTGGCCAAAGAGAAAATTACACGACGGACACTCACATTCTACCTAAACTGTTGAATAGTGGATCATTCTCACTTTCATTTTTTTCCCTTCTAGTTCTTCTTATGCCACAAACACTATATAAAAAGCTCATCTGGAAAACTTCAACCTTTTCTGCTTCATTCATTTTCAAAATCCACAATTCACATCCGTTCTGAAGAGTTTATTCAGCAATCGCATCATACAGTCCCACCTTAGCTTCCATACAGCCTCCAAGTATCTTCCAAATCTGTATGTACATCATAAAAGAATTCCTGCTTTACCTCTCCTATCCTACAACTATTGGTTATAATTAATCCTAAGTACCTGTTTGAATAACTGCTTCTAACTTTTCGCCATTAATTTTAACATTTTTTACTCTATTTACCCTTACAGCCTTACTCTTGCTCACACTTGCTTTCACCTCTTTCCTCTTGAAAAATGTTTCAAGCCCTTTCTCTAGTTTCTGTAGTTTTTGTTCAATATCCCGAATCAGTACTGTAAAGTCTGTGAACATCAACCATTCCACACTATTAACGACTCAGTTTCATATTCCTCAACTCTGCACCTGTATCTGCAGTCCTTTCTTTGACTTTTCACACTGATGCATCTATCAAGATATTGAACAAACAAGACGTTCCTCGTTGGAAGAGTCGGTAAAGTTCTCGGCTAGTGCTCTGCTAGGCCCGAGTTCGAGTCTCTGGCCGGCCAGTGAAGAAGTAGAGAAATTTATTTCTGGTGATAGAAATTAATTTCTCGGTATAATGTGGTTCGAATTCCACAATAAACTGTAGGTCCCGTTGCTAGGTAACCAATTGGTTCTTAGGCACGTAAAATAAGTATAATCCTTCGGGCCAGCCTAGGAGAGCTGTTAATCAGCTCAGTGGTCTGGTTAAAGTAAGGTTCAGTATACTTTTGAACGAACAAGGAGACATCATCACACTCTTGTCACAAACCCAAGTCTACATCAGATCGGTAATTCTTCCATCTACATATGCTACCAATGATACCTCCATTGCAATGTACCACTTCCAACATAAAAACTTTTAATTACTCTCGGAATCTAATCTTCTATATAGTATATCCTCAATATTGCCTCTCTACCAATTTTATCATGTTTTTTCTAGGATCATTTATGCATTTTACAGCTTTTCGTGTAACCGCTACATAACCACCTGATCAACACAACCTCTTCTTTATCTAAGCCCATGTTGTTCTTACCCTCTACCATCTATCTTAATCAAAATTCTATAATCAAAGCCTTCCTTGGTATACCAATAATCTTATGCCTGCAGTACTACAGATGCACGTACGGTCTTTACACAATACACCACAATAACTCCTCTCACTCATTCCATTAGAGCCTTTCCCCATGACAGACATACCTTACACAACCTAGTTAACCACTCACACACACTACCACCACTATACTGTAATCCTTGGAATGTTTAACTCTCATGTGTCTTTGCTTTCAGTTTTAGTATCGTGTCTGTTCAGTTTTATTTGAGTGTGCGCTGAAGCCAAAAGTGGAAATGAATTTAACCTTTTTATGGGTGTTAATGACATTTAACCTCTTGATTACAGGCAAAGAATTTTACGACCTAAAACTGATTGACACGTAGAGCTATAAAAACTCCATTGAACAATGGAACGTCAGTTGTGACAGATAAAAATAAAATAAGAGGTTTCAAAGACAAATGAGGAAAACAAACAGTGATTCTCAGATAACGGCAGCTATGATCATAGACGAAAAGCACAATATTGAAACCTTACATATGGAAAAGAAAGCACTAAATATTAATCCTAAGCATACATTGGCGTCACAAGATGGATATAATCTCACATAAAATATATATAAACGAAAACGAGAATCCCTAACGAGTAAAATAACTAATGTGAAGGTACATTAACACACAAACACAGACACACAAACACGCACACATACACGCACTAGAACACAAATTCACTAACAAATTTTATGCATGTCATAAAACACTACAAAGAAAAAGCAAAAAACCTACACAAAGTCTTCTACGTCGTATGGAGCTGATGGTTTGAAGGGAGACCATTCCAAGATCCTACCAAACCCTAGACGCGAGATAACGCCTTAAAAAAAAAAAAAAAAAAAAAAAAAAAACCGCTGACGACCGGGATATCGATGGATCTCTCAAAAAGTTGAAGGATTTATCTGTCAGCAGGAAAGTGCGATACGCAGGATAAAAAAAAAAAAAAAAAAAAAAGGGTAGAGTAAAAGCTTGGCCGATGCCTTGCGAAAGCTCCTAGTCGTCAGTAATTCTAACGGACGCTTTTCTTTCGGCTTTCCTTCATGGCAATGAAGGAAAATACCATTTGATATATTTAGTTTTGAAGAGTAATTCATAGCAATGGAATAATAACAACAACAACAACAACAACAACAACAACAACAACAACAACAATAATAATAATAATAATAATAATAATAATAATAATAATAATAACGACAAATTAAATAACCAAAGTTTATATGTTCCTCAAATTAGAAAATATGAATTCCTTGCTCCTTCCATGGATAATCTTCCTCTACACCAGAGACCCCTGAACGTACCCTGAACAAATTAGGATATTAGGATATTAGGATGCATAATACGGCATCCTCAGTCAATCAGACTGCACACAACAGTTGTATTAATGTCACATAAAAACCGACACATTATAGCATCCCGCCACAAAGGTTCCGCCATAGAAACAGGTTGATATTCCTCCCAGAGAGAAAGAAAAAGAAGAAAGAAATAAATCGCATTCTTCTCCCAACAAATTATCCACAAATCTACATTTTTTTTTAAGCCCCACGAGGAATCCCATTATTTAAGACGTTATCTGTGTCACTCGGACAGACATCAAACGAATTGGGTATGGTGGCGTTCAGACTCGCCAACAGGATTTCTTCAATTGCATTCTAAAATACGAAACCGTTTCGTAGAGTATTTGAGGAAGAGTTGATCTTCAAAATCACTGTTAAAAAAAGTGGATAAAAAATTAATCTGCAAAATAAACCTGAACTGAATCAAAAGTTAATTTAAAAACTCAAGTTAAAAGACAACATATGAAAACGTTTCTTTGAGAGCATATATGGAAGGTCATTGCGTGTGCCCGATATATACTTTATTTATCTCCCTGATATCACAATGATTTTGTTTGTATACAGCTTTACCCTTTGACAGAATTCATTCTTATCTCGTATAAGCTAAACAGTTTTGAACAACTACACATTTGAAAATATTCGTTAAAAGTTCAACCAATGACTTAATTCCTTTCTATTGTGCATTATATAACTACGCTATATTTTATTAGACCCAACGGATGGAGCCACCTAATGTCCTAGCCTGACAAAGAAAAACAACAGTTTATTATTATTATTTGTATAATTATTATTACCACTATCATTAATTAATTTCGAAAGCATGGACGGCATGGAATGTGCTATACAGCCCCTGAAAAAAAGGAGGGGAAATCCTAGCGCTGAACAGAACAGTGGCTTGTAATAGTCCTCATATCATAACTGTCCATTAATTCGGTATTTCGTCTTTATTTTATAATCTGTTAGAAACATCATTTGGTTTTCTATCTGTAAAAATACACATAACTTCCCCTAAAAATTTTTCTATTTCGTCACTAATTTCGATAATCACCTCAGTTTATGGTATCATTTTTTCCCTATCCATCTGCATAGAACCTCATTTTCGACTCGAAACAGAATTAATATTTACCGACAAACATCATCAATCAGCTAACTAATCTTACAAGCATCATGTTAATTACTAGACCCAGACCTCTGCACAAGTATCACAGAAGAAGAAGAAAAGATGACGAAAGAAAATCCAACAAAATCTCCTTTATTGGAAGTGTAAATTAGTGTAAGAGAAAAATTCTGGGGAAAAACTCTTCGAAATAAAAAGTACATTTCGAGAGAGAAAATTAGTAAGAAGTCTGAGCAACCCATAATTACTTTTGTGGATTAATTCCTTAATTACTTCGCCAGTCTGGGACACGGCCACTAATCCCCACTACATTAGGAAGATAAGAATGGATTTCGAATTTGTTTTAGCGTACCCAAATTTTCGAGAATCTCTCTCTCTCTCTCTCTCTCTCTCTCTCTCTCTCTCTCTCTCTCTCTCTATGTGACTGTATATGGTGAGTATGTATGTATGTATGTATATATGTGTGTGTGTGTATATGTATGTATGTATGTATATATATATGTATATATATATATATATATATATATATATATATATATATATATATATATATATATATATATATATATATATATATATATATATATAAATAAAATGTGTGTGTATGTACCGAGAATATAGGTCCTGTGTATAAATGGGAAATAAACAAAAGCGTATGAAGTACCTTATTATTTGACTTTGACACTGCTGCAAACTCTGCATTACCAAAGACTATCAAGATGAAAAGGAAGTTTTCTTGCAAAACTGCACTGTCAACACTGCACGGAATTTCTTTAGCTTATTAGGTGACCAGACGTCAGCTATTTACACATTCTAAGAGGGCAGGTGATGCAAGATTCATTACGAGAATGAAGAGGAAAAAGTACGCAAATGAAAAGCTTCCATTTAATTCAACAGAGTTTTATCTAATATCCCTTTTCTCTTTATGCAGAACCGACAAATGGAAAAACATTTCCACTACCCATCCACAATTGGATACTTTTCTTTATGATTCTCTCTCTCTCTCTCTGACACACACACACACACATGCAATATACAACTCTCTCTCCCTCTCTCTCTCTCTCTCTCTCTCGAGAATGACTAACACACATACATGATCTCTCTCTCTCTCTCTCTCTCTCTCTCTCTCTCACACACGCACACACAGACACAAAATACAAAAATAGCCAATGCGCTTTGTCTCTCCATGAGTGATGAGTGCCTTCCAGGGGAGCAAGGAGTTTTCGCCAGAAGACGCAAGCAAGCACAAGTCTTCATACTTTTAAAATACCACTAATATTAAAACATACGAACATTGGATTTCATGAAGAACAGATGAAATAAAAAAAATCTGGACAATGTATTTTTTGTCCTTTTATTAGACGTAGTTCTAGCGAGAAAGTATTAAGGAAGCTTCACAATATAATGCATTGTCAAGGTACATTGTTTCTCTCCTTTACTCGATTGGTAATATCAACGTGTTTATTTCTAATGGCTAGACGGCTGCACATTTTAATCTAAAGCAGTTGGCGGAAACAAATGAAAAAAAATCAGTAACTTCTCTGGCTGCGACAGATGCTGTTTCTTTGTACCTTTATATCGACACAGCTGTTATGTGACTGGGAAAATATAGAGCACTTAATTATCATGAGCACGAAATTATCCTAACGAGCCAAAACTTATTAAGAACAAATGAAGAAGGTCAGTAGTTTGTTACAAGCACCTACGGCAACCCGCCCCCACCCCCATTAAAAACAGAACCAAGAGAAGTGGAACATAAAATAAGAATAAGGATAATAAAAAGTGAGAGACACACACACAAATTAACAGCATTACAAGAAGCTAACGAAAGACTAATAGCTTCTTAGACAAGAGCATTACTATTTGTTGCAAAACTGCCAAATAAAGGTAAAGGAAGATTGCAGGCATAGTCTCGTCGGAAGAAGAACTCTGATGACTGTAAATGACTTAAAGCATCGAAGCGGGCTCAGTACAAAGGGGACTTCAGCTGAAACGGCTCATTTATAAATAAACTTCAAGGTAAGTCCAGATAAACAAAATTCTACACCGTTGAGAGAGAGAGAGAGAGAGAGAGAGAGAGAGAGTTCATTTCTGATGGACACCAGATGAACCACTCCAAGCCAATACGGTGCTGTTTGCTTCCTTGAGGCTCCTCTGGTTTTACATGCTTTTATTTAACTTGATTTCGGCGTCTGTCTGTCTGTTTGGGTCAAATCTTCCAACTCAATTTTCGACCTGTTCCCTTCGTCCGATGGACTTGAAATTTTGCATGGTTACTCATTCACGGTGATAATACAACCTTACATGATCAGTAGGTCAACAGTGACCTCTAGTGGCCTCTCCCAGTATCTTAGGATTTGTACGAAAATCTTCGGAATTGTTCATACCTTCTTTGGATCGACAGGGTATACCGTTCAATTTTTTAGTTATAGTCATGTATCGGTTACAATTTGTCAGAACCAAAAAATATAAAATAAAAAAAATATAAAACTTTTAAAGCACGCTTTTATTAAAATGCACTAAAAAGTAGGAAATAATATTTCGAGACACCAGGATTTTCTTACAATTAATAATGTTTACAAAAATGAAAGCATGGACGCCAAACACTGGAAGACAATGACACAAGAAAAGAAATATAATTTTTTTTTTTATTTCTTGTAGCATTTCCTTCCATGTTTGGCGCCCACGCTTTTATTTTTGTTGACAAGATTAACTGTAAAAAAATCCTGGTGTGTCTCAAAAAATTATTTTTTTTTTACTTTTTATTGTATTTTAATGTCAGCGTGTTTTAATTTTTTTTTATTTGCGCTATGTCGGTAGCCTAAACGTTTTACAAAGTACCGAACACCATCTTTCTCTTTCTCTACCATTTCTTTCCATCACAAAATGCGACTGATAGCAGTCAACTGACCACAGCGACGCGATTTCGGAAAACGGACCCAGATCCTATGTCCAACCCAAGGATCGAGCCCAGTTCCTCTTGCTAATGAGGCAAGGGCAGTGCCGCTTCGCAAGTAGGAATGAAAAGCATCCGAGAAACCTTTGAAAATATGCCATCCAATTAGACTTGAGAAAAATAAATGACCAGCCACCCACATACTTCGAAAAAAAAAAAAATAAATAAACAAAATAAAATAAACCACACACAAACATTTCGGCAACAGCTCATATAACCTTGGGTCAGATCTAATTAATTCTCAGCTATGGCAAAATTAAAATATTTTTGCCAATAAATAAACATCGCTGAAAGCGGATGCCAGTGGCCATTGCAAATTTAAAATATCAGTGTTCACTCCAAATAATTAAGTCAAAACACAAACAAAAAAGAAACTCTTCTACACACAGCGTCTTACGTTAACGAAGGCACGCATGCACGCACGCAAGCGCATACACACAAACCACAGGGTAAGTCCCACTATTACTATCCTCAAGAGTCGGTTTACATGCAACAACTAGAATGCCCATTTCAAAATCATTTTCTCTAAAAATATTTTGAAGCTACCTGTCCAATTATGTAGCATTTCCAGCCACAATAAAACTTGAAAGATCCTGTAAATATACAGCAGGCTAGAGAGAGAGAGAGATTAAAGAGAGACCAAGAAGAGAGAGAGAGAGAGAGAGAGAGTTGGTTTTCTGCAAGTATTAGTCCCTCCAGATGGTCGAAGAGAGAGAGACGTTTACAAACTTACTGGTCTCTCCAATAGGGCAATGACCAATTTTCAATGCAACAGGCAAATTAGGCAATTCAGTGGACAGTTCAGAGTTGCAGCTGAGCGCTGTGCTTGCAAATGCATGCATGGCCAAGTCAAAAAGTTGACTGATGTTTAATAAAGGATTCTACCTCAGTCTGCAATATATGCAAGTAATTCACAACAAGCGAACAATATCGAAATAAATTTCAGTTAGGCCGTTGCTTATTACACTGAACGGAACAGTCAACAGTATTGGCATTATCATTAACATTATCATAATTATAAGCTGCTCTGGTTGCCGTACCAGAAATAGCTGTAATAATGCGAAACTGATTAGCAACCTACCTAAGCAGTGTTTCAGAAGCAATTCGCAACGCCAGTGGTGGCTGCTAGTAACTAGCCACAAACAACGGTCGAAGTGGCGTGGTACCTCCGGGAATTCGCTAATGAGACGTTAAAAAGGCCCTTTTTTTTTCCAGGGAAGTAACGTTTATGCAAAATGCAACTCGTCTTCGGAGTGGCCAAGGTGAAGACAAAGTCAATGGTAAATGATTGATCTTGCAACGTACAGCTCTCGCTGTAAGCGGAGTCAAACGAGCATGTTTTTGACCATCATTTATCATCCTACTTAAAAAAAAAAAATTAAAATTGCACCAAGTAGCCATATTAGTGGCAAAATTGAATCTCCTAATTTTTTCTTGATTTATCATTCTACTGATATAAAAATAAAGATGGCACCAAGTAGCAAATATTAGTGGCAAAACTTAATCTCCTAATCTTTTCTTGATTTATCATTCTACTGAAATAGAAATAAAAATGGCACAAGTAGCCATTATTAGTGGCAAAACTGAATCTCCTAATTTTTTTCTTGATTTATCATTCTACTGAAATAGAAATAAAAATGGCAAAAGTGGCCAATAGTAGTGGCAAAAATGAATCTCCTAATCTTTTTCTTGATTTATCATTCTACTGAAATAGAAATAAAAATGGCACAAGTGGCCAATATTATGGCAAAATGAATTCCTAATCTTTTCTTATTTATCATTCTACAAATAAAATAAAGGGCTACAATCAATATTAGTGGCAAAATGAATCCCTAATTTTCTTGATTTATCATTCTACTGAAATAGAAATAAAAATGGCACAAGTGGCCAATATTAGTGGCAAAAATGAATCCCCTAATCTTTTTCTTGATTTATTATTCTACTGAAATAGAAATAAAAATGGCACCCAAATCTTTTCTTTTTGATTTATCATTCTACTGAAATAGAAATAAAAATGGCACAAGTAGCCACTATTAGTGGCAAAACTGATTCTCCTCATAATCTTTTTTTGATTTATCATTCTGCTAAAATAACAAAAATAAAAATGGCAAAAGTAGCCAATATTAGTGGCAAAACTGAATCTCCTAATCTTTTTCTTGATTTATCATTCTACTAAAAAAAAATAAAAATGGCACAAGTAGCCAATATTAGTGGCAAAACTGAACCTCCTCCTAATCTTTTTTTCTTGCGAAACTGCTCTGCTTCAAACAGAATATAGAAGCAGTCTATTTGCTGACAGTTTGGTAGCAATAAGCTAAAAAAATGAAAAAAAGCCTCGTATCACGGGTGTCTGACACCACATTTAGGAAAGAAATGTCCCCATTAGGTTTCCTCTGGCTGTTTCGGATCTTACCAAGTTATGAGTCGACCGATTCTAATAAAAATTTTCATCTAGAGAAAATCTCTCTCCTCTCTCTCTCTATCTCTCTCAATGAGTTTCTGTTGAAGAAAGCAGCATAAATGGAAATGTGTTATAATAATAATAATAATAATAATAATAATAATAATAATAATAATAATAATAATAATAATAACTAATGTATTATTCACACGTGGTAATTGAACAAATGATTAGAAATTAGAACACTTTCATTGGCATAATAAATATATCATGACTAAAGAAGTATGAAATGAGCAAAGCTATAGCAAAATTTCGGGAGTTCAGTTTTAGGATCCGATCTTTTTTCAAACTTGAAAAAATCAACAATTTTACCTTTAAACCTACTATAAACAAAGATAGTCTATATTTATCTCTAAAAACGAAAATTCATAATTGATTTCCTACCACAGACATGAAAATTTAAGTGACCTTGGTCCCGGTTTTTCATTTTACATACGTGATTCATGTTTGAAAAAACGGTTTATAAAATTAGAATAAATTAATAAATCTGAACAAATACAACAGCTCCAGGAATATTATTATTTCTTTTTCATCCAAGCTTAAAAAACCAACAAAAAAAAAGTGATAATCAAATGTTATGAAAATAAAAGTTTAAAATTAATTTTCATTTAGCTAAGGGATTAATCCACCCTCTATTCATCAATAATCCAGACGCCAGAACTGCCCGCAGTTCAGGCAAGAATGGATAATCATAAGAAACCACAAAGCCGCGTTAATTTGATTCTAATCCCCCTTACAACGGCAATGGAATGCACAAAGTTAAGTATACCTTAGTTTAACCAGACCACTGAGCTGATTAACACCTCTCCTAGGGCTGGCCCGAAGAATCAGACTTATTTTACGTGGCTAAGAACCAACTGGTTACTAGCAACGGGACCTACGGCTTATTATGGAATCGAACCACATTATAACCGAAGAAATGAATTTCTATCACCAGAAATAAATTCCTCTAATTCTTCATTGGCCGGTCGAAGAATCGAACGCGGGCCTAGGAGAGTGCTAGCCGAGTACGATATCGACCCATCCAATGAGGAACTAAGTATCCAACGGGACAAGGTCGAATAGAGGGATAGGGTAAGGGTCCGTCTCAGTACAGCTGCTACGTACTGCCGAGACGGAAGGCCCGTCTTTCTTCGTAGCTTCCAGCTCGGGAAACATTGGCATGGGAATCACGGAGAGAGTTTTCCCAAGATGCATATGCAATGGGGACAGTGGCCCTTGCCTTGCATATGTTGCGCTGATTATAGGAAATCGTGACTTGCCTTCGTCTGGGGGGCTGCTTTAACTGTTAAAGAGGCGGTTATTAGACAGGCGTAACTGGCCGGTCTTTTTTTTTTTTTTCTTGCAAATGTGTGGTTATTTAGTTTTCTTTATTTGAGTCAGTTGTTCAGAGAGAGAGAGAGAGAGAGAGAGAGAGAGAGAGAATTTCATTTTCTTTCAGTTCAGCTCATTTAACATCTAATGCATGTTAAATAGCCCAACCAAATTTTAAACCGTAATGAATACCATACAATTATTTTATCTGAATCCGCTCTGATGCTCACTTGCAAAATTATTTCTTTTTTAACAACAGTTGTTGTACATCTATTCGTCTGACAACGTTCTGTTAAAAAATATACGGTAAACAAGCACTTATACAAACGGAAAAAAAACTAGTGGCTGCGTGTATCTAGGCAAAATAATCACCTATCAAAATATAAATTTTCGACGGAAATCATTTTTCACCATATTCTTACTACTGAGACCACTAACATTATACATAATATATAAACTTTTAAAAGCACTACAATTTCATTTTGCACTCCACGTGTTAATTCGAGTTGATATAACCAAAAAAAGTCTTAATCTATGAACTTTTACAACGACGTTTCCATTACGATTATGAATAATACTACTACTACTACTAACTAATAATAATAATAACCTGAAAGTGCATAACCAACTTCCATTTATGCTGCTTCCTTTAAGAACAACCTATGGAGGCACTGGTCCATGTTACTTGAAACACAGTAATGTTGTAAAAATGTTTTTTCTTGAAATTAGCTTATTCCTCTTGCATTCATTAACTTTAACAGACCTCGTTACTTGAAAAATGGAGTACAATGGAAAAAGAAACTGAATGCAATCTCAACTGCAAACAAAAAGTAAATTCAAAACTAATTAAAGTGTCAAATGACTTCCGAAAAGAATCTGATATTTTACGAAAGGAGGAAAATTAAACTAAATCCCAGTTAAATCCCTTTTAACATAAGAATAAGATTTTAAAAAATAAATGACTTACGACGAAGCGAGAAAAATTATTTTAATAATATAAGATTATAAGAGAAGGGTGAACTAGGTTAAAAAAGAAATCATCAAATTACCATAAAAACCTAAAGGTGATACACAAATTCTTGTAATGCCTTACGAAAAGGTTTAAATGATTTACGAAACTTGTAAAATAATCTGCGACAGTGGTCAGATGCCTTACGAGGGGGAATTTATTTCAGCCAAAGAGTAAAACGACTTCAGAGAGGAATTATATTATTTATAATACTTCCACAGAGTAAAATGACTCAGGAAAATAACTGGATTTAGGAAAGGGCAAAACTGACGGCGCAAATTATGCAATGACTTATGAAAAATAGCAACTCACGAAACCGAAAGTGTAAATAAAACCAATTAGCAGCTCAAGTTAGGTAACGAAGTACGACTCGATGTAAAAAAAAAAAAAAAAAAAAAAAAGTAAACTATACGGCAAAGTGAGGATTCTCGAATCCAGATAACACAAATCAACTTAGCGTAAAAAGAGCAAATGAATTAAAACGATTCAAATATGTCCGTCAGTCCAAGAACCCAGCGTCGCCTGAAGCCTCTACTCCAAGATTTGTTTGCAACTTCTACCAGGGGTTCGGCATGCATTGCTAATGAAGGCATGAGCCTCGTCGTTTGAATAGGTATGCAAGAAAGTTGCAAAGGTAAATAGGAGATGCGATACGTCGGAATCTGGCCGGCAGAGAAATCTTCCTAAATAAACATCCAGCTGTGATAATTGACAAGAAAATTCCATAAAAGCCGATTCTGTCTGCAAATTATTTTCGTTAATCGCACTGACAGATTCCTGCTTTCATTAAAATGGAAGGTTATCAATTTTTTTAGTTAACAGTCATACGTATAAATATGAAAGACATTTATTTATCTAGGCAGTGAATAAAATAGTATGCATACGTAAATGCATGAACGGTTTATAATCAACAAAAATAAAAAGATATAGCTATAAAATATAAGACATAAAAATGTTTCCTCCAGTACAAGAGACCTGAGAGCATGTATGTCCCTTTGCGAAATTCGCCATCGGTGAGTTTACGGTGTTCACCAAAAACACGGCTTCCTTTATGCAAGGGTGCATAAAAGTTACATGGTATCAAGACAATAAAATTGAATTAAAGTCTAGCTATTAAAAAGTAATGCTACGACTATAAAAAAACTTTTGTTTTTATCTTAACGAAGCCGTTTATCTGCATACCTTATATATATAGCTCTCACTGCTTTCACCAATCTAATAAGTACGGCACGTGTCTACTACGTGGTCCAACAGACGCGAAGAATGATCAAGGAAGGTAATGAAGGTAAAACTGAAGACTACTGAGGAAAGGCAACATAGACAAGAAATAAATAGGACTTGCTCTTACCTCCCTTTGACACTTGCCTTTTGCACTCGATTCTAAGACAGGCTTGTTGCCATTCACAGGCGATGAATCAAAGCCTAAATCAGATACAAAACTATCGTACATAACCTTATGTCTACTTTCGTTATCAGGTCGTTTTCCTTAACAGGGAGTGGCTTCAGACAAAAAAACATCACAATGGCCAGTGCTAAAACCTTAACCGCTTCATATACTACGTAAGTAGCTTATCACTAGCACGTCGAATCCCCTACACACACTGTGCCGTTTATGCTTATCTTGGACGCATTTTCACGCTTCCTGGACTGTCAAGAGCTTCCTTTCCAATGCCTCTTTCACCCTGTCTATCCAACCTTCTAAGTCTCTCCTCCTACCACAAACTAATCATCGTTGTTTCTTTCCTCATAAACGAACCGTCTCAAATATTCTGATTCATCCTTTCACCTATGTTTACCTTTTTACCACACACACACAAACACACACACACACACACACACACACACACACACACACACACACACATATATATATATATATATATATATATATATATATATATATATATAATCAAACCACTCTAGCATAAAGCACTTTAACCTACAAGAGGAAGATATAAAGTCAATTAGTCTTTGGACGTTTTACCTTGTCTTCCAATCATTTCTTCCTCATAAAACGCATGACATTTATACAAAACATGCAAATAAACTTGTCCTTAACCACTAAAATATAATTAAGACGTTATTCTGTACATATAAAATATCGCAAGTCTCTTCCTCTTTTAATACCCAAATATTGCAGACCTCTCTTGTCCTAAAAAAAGAAATCTCTCAGCAAGAATATTAGGTTAAACCGACTCTCATGAGTGGTGTAACAGGCAGACTCTAAACTTCTCACTGACAAGCGTAAAAATACAAATATTTTCGTTAGAATTCGCTGAGAAATGCAATCAGCAATGCGCTGACCAATAAGATAAATTCTGTCTGATGGAATCATGATTTCGCCAAATCCGATTCTTCGTGTTTACTCGAGCCAGCTGCCGGTGACTATTGGATTTTATTTCCTCCGCTTTGTTTGCTGTTGTCTCTCCCGTGTTGACAATTCAGGCTTCAGGCAAGGAGGGAAGCTCCTGGGGTAAATCTGATGTAGATGTAACAAATAAACACATACCAAAATAAATATATGAATAAACAATTACTAACGTTTTTCGTCATTAATCGTCAATTTGTCCTTGAGGTTACATAATCACATAAGGACAAAAATCATTCAGGGTTTCATCTTCAGAAATTTCCATCCATGCTGATTACTGTCCCTGAAGCGGAGTCGCTACGCAGCAGACACCCCTCAATTTATTCTGTAACCCTCCGGGGACAGCAGACGACGCGGGAGAATTACCCACAAGACCCTACGGGAACAAAATACCATTTTTCACATACCATGGTCGGACTTGGAAGAAAATCTAATCGCTTTACTTTCTGTTTCAAAAAAATCAAAGGCATAAAGGCATATTTAGCAATAATTTAACCTGTGATTTTGTTTAAATAAATCATCTGAAACTCATCCTAAAACTCCATTTCCATAAATAAGGAACAGGTTACCCACTTACGCGACTGCATTACATATCTGGTTCTCCGCATACCATCATAAGTTGAATGAGGTAACATGTCAATACAACTTCGACTTTTCTAATGGACTTCGAAAATGATAACACTGTTTTCCTTTATTATTTCAGTACTACAAAGATTTCGGATACTTTAACATGAGGAATGGCAATCATCAATCTTAGGTATGTCGATGGCATAACTCTGTTTTCCTCGACACACAGCCTCCAGAGTCATGTAGATACCTACGTTTTCTGTTGGCGAATTCTTATTAATTTACAACGAAACAGAGGTAGAATGCATGCTATTACATCACAAACTGCTTAGGCATGTTAAACAGCCACATACATTCCTTGGTAATCACCCTCGAATGTTTATGAATTCACTGGTGATCTAAGGAAAACGTACAAGCAGAGACCACATGGAAAACATGATGACAACAGTATTTGTTTTCAGTCACTGTAAAACTAACTCCTGTAGTTTCGCTAGTTCTGAAGAAGCAGGCTTATGGTTACTCCCTATTGACGTTTTGCTGACTAATTCCAGCTTGAGGATTTGTCGTTAATATTATCGCCTTGGTACTAATTTTTTTATTGTATCTATATTCTGTATATAATTATTATAATTATTAGTAAATTTACTAGCAAATTTTCAAGAATTCTGTATTATATGAAACTCCTATGAGACTGTTTCATACTTCACCACCAGAGTTTGCGTTATATTTTACCGTGAACCTCTACCTCTAAACCGCCACCCACCCGTCTCTCTCTCTCTGATCCACGACCTTCTGAATAACCCACCAATTAACAAAATCCACGGATACCTACACGGTCCCAATAAAGGAACTGGAAACGCCACGAGAGAGACAGGTGGCGAGCGTCTCCGAAGACAGAAATTAGGGGATAAGGTTAATGGCTATTCATTGACACAAGAGACAATCAACATTACACTGGAAATGAAGAAAGGAAAGAAAACGGGAGAAAAGGAAGGAAATGCCACATTAATCCAAGAAGGTGGACAATCTTTTGATTAGATCCATCAGGATAATAGATAGTTGTATATCCTGTAATAAGAGGCACGAAATTTAATGATGATGAAAGTGAAATGGTCGGTGAGAAGAATCAGATATTAAGGATATTCTCATACCTTTCATACAACTGTCTCTTAGTAAAAAATACACACATATACCCACGACATAACTGATTATTCATACACCATGTCTGCCATACAAGTACCCGTCACTAAAGTCATTCATACATTCATACATAATAGGTTAGAACTGAATAACCAGTATTTAAAGTCTCAAGTCCTTATCTTTACCAGGAGTTGAATTAAAATACATTACAATATAAACGGCGACGGACTAAGTGCAGAAAAAGAGCACATCTATAAAACAGAACCCTAAGTAGTACAAATTTCAATGATTCCTCTTTTTAGATATAACCCATGCATATACAGATATTACAAGCTAATTTAGCAAAACTATCGTGCAGACACCCTGATAGTTTCAACACCAAATAACTTAATCAACAGAGTAAAATAGGATTTTATTGCGCAAAGATATTTGCACATATATGGTACACCTACAGCACAAATAAATTAAGAGAGAAAAAAAAGCCTCTTCCAGGCTTCCTCAAAGGAAGTTTAAAAACAAGAACGACCTCAGAAGCGATTTGTTCTGCCCAACCCCCTCTCCGCAAAACAGTCTCCCACGCCCATATACGTTGGTTAAGGAATTAAACAGCATCAAGACGGATATAAAAACCTCTAACGTGCGTGTGGTTTTAATAATGACATGCGGTCCAGATTTTACTACTGAAGGGACGTGCGCCGAATCTCTAAGCTCTGGTCTTGGAAACATCAACACAAGAGAGAGAGAGAGAGAGAGAGAGAGAGAGAGAGAGAGAGAGAGATTTGAAGTACCTGAAATTTTGAGCTAAGAGATAGAAAGACTTGCAAGATCTAAGAGAGAAAGAGAGAGAGAGGGAGAGAGAGAGAGATTTTGAGCTAAGAGATAGAAAGACGTGTAAGATCTGAGAGAGAGAGAGAGAGAGAGAGAGAGAGAGAGAGAGAGAGAGAGATTTGAAGTACTTGAAATTTTGAGGCTAAGAGATAGAAAGACTTGTAAGATCTGAGAGAGAGAGAGAGAGAGAGAGAGAGAGAGAGAGAGAGAGAGAGAGAGAGAGAGAATTTTGGGTTAGATAGAAAAAGTGTAAGATCAGAGAGAGAGAGAGAGAGACTTGAAGTGCGTGAAATCTCTGACAGAGCCTTGACGTGTAAGCTCTCACAGAGACACTGGAAAATTGAACGAGAACTTGGATATGGGAGAGAGAGAGAGAGAGAGAGAGAGAGAGAGAGAGAGAGAGAGAGAGAGAGAGAGATCCCACCCAAACCCCAACGGCGTCACCGCCTTCTCTGAACGTCGTCGAAGCTCAAGGGGGGCGGGGTGGTAAGAGTGGGGGGAATTAATAGCAGTTTTTATGATCCATTTCATTCATTTCCCATCTCATTACCTCTTTTAATGTCCGACTTGTCCCGGGGATATTCTCTCATCTCATTCCCTGCTTTATTTTATTTAGTTTTATTACAGCCTCGTATACTTTTAATGATACACCGGGGACGCTGCTCCGCTCCACTAAGAAGAGATCTACTGTACGCAAATCTCTCGTTTCTTATGATGGTTCATCCGGTATCCGGCATCATACAAACTCAAATGAAAAATATTCATTGGATCAAGTTCTGAGTTGCGGTTCATAATCTTATGAAGCATTATTAAACTAAATTTGTATTCCTGTAGTTTATTGCCTTATTTTTTCAAAACAGAAATCTCTTGTTCTTTTCTATCACAATTACATCTTCTATTTCCGTCTCCTAAATGAGAGGAAAAAAAAATGCTATAAAGAGTGCTACGGATTTTATCACATTGCCTACGCTATTTAATTTCCAGAAACAAAAATGCTAAATCACATTTAACATTACTTCTTTTTTAAATTACTTTTTTTAAATGCATGTTTCTGAAATATGTAAATTTCGGCGTTCCTATACAGTAATAGGTGAACAATTTAAACGCATTTGGTATCCATGCAAAAATTGTCATCATTCCTCATTCTCTTCCTACATACATTTATCACAAACAATAATGATAACAATGGAGAAACAAATCCACAGTTATGTATATGTACATATATTTAAGGATAAATCTGTACAGAAAGCTTTCGGGAAACTGCTCGCTTCCCCAGTTTCCCGAAAGGTTTCTGTACAGATTTATCTTTAAATATATGTACATATACTTAACTGTGGATTTGTTTCCCCATTTCAAGACTCATGCTACTATAACTTTTTTATTATTTAATAATAATAATAATAATAATAATAATAATAATAATAATAATAATAATAATAATAATAATAATAATAATAATACCCATATCCTATCCCAGAAATTAAATGGAACGCTCAAAGAATCCACAATCCTCTGAAAGAGAATTTATGAGACCACAGGAGTCAGTGGGAGGTATATTTTCTAATCTAAGATTGGTCCACATTTAGATACACATCAAAAGGACGAAAAATGCTAGAAAGGAGAAAATTTAGTGCAAGAAACAAAATTCACTTCAGAGTTCTAAGAGGAATCCCACAACCAAAATATTTACATTAAATTAATAATATGCATTACATAACACTCCACGTTCATAATTGTGTTATTTACCCGTATCACAGAAATCCAGTTCACACTCAACAGAACCATTTTAGAGAGAGAGAGAGAGAGAGAGAGAGAGAGAGAGAGAGAGAGAGAGAGCTGATGATAGACGCTGTCTCTTCCGTAGGTCAGCTTTTCCCGAGTCTCGTGGTCATTTCATACAATCACGTATAGATCATTTCATGTGTATTTGGCCCTTCCACATGTACACTACTGAGTGCTGTACTGTACTCACTCTTGCAATAATCTTTTCTTGAATTCATCCTGAAATGTTCTCTAATATTCACAATTTTGATTATGCAATTTTCCGCCTCCCCTGCAGAAATACGTGCATTACTTCTCTTACCTATATCATCTGTAAATGTCATAACTAGTCGAAATCACCGTTTTCCCAGTATTTCTCCCTTTGAGACAAACTGGCATAGTCTTTATTTCGGTCTTTCTAAAAAACCCCAAACAGTGCCATTTACACTGCTAAAAAAACCTCGATTCTTTTCGTTACATCATTTTCAATCATTGCGACTTAAATACATATAGGAAGCCTAGATTTTTACTGCCGCAATTCAGTATAGATTGACCATCAGGAGAGCAAATCACACTTATGATGCACATTTGAGATTAATACTTGCCTCTGTTGACTTAATTCTACTGAAGGAGACTTAATGTTCTGAAAAAAATAACTTCGAATATGTGATATATGCATACATGCTATCCACGCTTCAGTAACGTTAAATTGATGAATGAAAAACTAAAAGACATTCAACCCCACTAAAAATCTATATATTAAAACTTCTCTCATACTGTATTAATCAAAAGCAACAAAAGTGAATTTGGAATACACTTAACAGACACAATCACCACAAAATTCGTCAATTTCAAATTAATTTACAGAACAAACATCCTATATTATGATCATATTTACAGTAATTGAATTTTTATCGTTAATATTCACTATGATTTTTCTTCCTGTTTTGTTTTCCTTATTTGCCCTGCGCTAGTCCGATCCACTATCTGTGTTATTACGGTTTATTTCTATCTATTATAAACCATTATGAGTGTCGTTTCTTTTCCTCGGTTGCGCCATCTTCTTTACCTGCCCTGCACTTGCCCTGATCCTTCATCTGAAAGTATGATTATATCATGTTTTAACAAATTCGTTTTATATTTGTCAGTGTTCTCTATTCTCTTACTTTCCTTCTTTCGTTGCGCCATTTCCCTTACACGCCTTGCACCAGCCTATTCTTTCTCCGGAGGTCAGATTATATCAAATTTTAATACAATTTATTTGTATCTGTCAATATTCTCCATGCTTTTACTTTCCTCCTTTTGTTGTGCCATTTTCTTTACCTGCCTTGCCCTAGCCTGATTCTTTACGCAAAGCAAAACGATAATCGGCGAGACAGGCGTAAAGGAACGGACAAGAAACTGGTTTTTGACCTTTCGAGCCTCCCTGCCGTCGTCGGTGCATGCATACGTGGACCCGATCTTTTCGTCTCCTTAATTGAAAACCACGCTGGGAATCTGGCACGTTCGAGGGCTCCCCGGTCGTGCCCAATTGCCTGAGACGGAGGGAGAAGTCAATACACCGAAAGAAGAAGAAGAAGAAGAAGAAGAAGAAGAAGAAGAAGAAGAAGAAGAAGAAGAAGTCAGGTCGTTGCTTTAAGGTTCCTGCGCTTATTTGGGAATTCTGGGAAATGTAATGCAATCTGATAACGCGATGAACGAATTCATGACGAAATGCGAGGGACAGGTAGTAATAATAATAATAATAATAATAATAATAATAATAATAATAATAATAATAATAATAATAATTCAAGGTCCGACACATTTACAGTTGCAGTACGTTTCCGCTACCACTGTTATACCAAAAGTTTGCCTATAACCGCATAACAAATATAAATACAGAGCAAATATAACACATGAGGAGAGAGAGAGAGAGAGAGAGAGAGAGAGAGAGAGAAATATTATGAGTATCTTATGAACAGTTTTACCGCCGTGAGATGAAGATTACCTCACGTTTTGATGGTATACACTTGGACAGAACAATAGTTTTCTCTCTCTCCACCCTAGCTGCAGCCCACAGCAATCGTCTAACAACCGGGCGCTTAATTTATTCGTCCTGTTAATTGTGTTGGACACGGGTCATCTAGCTGTTAACTACACGCGCTAACACCGAGTCTACGAGGAGAGAGAGAGAGAGAGAGAGAGAGAGAGAGAGAGAGAGAGAGAGAGAGAGAGAGAGAGAGAGAGAGAGAGAGAGAGAATTCTACCAATTATAAATCATCCTTACATTCATGGCCACCATTTGCAGCGACAGCACCTGTTTGAGCTAGTATTATAATACGGCTATTCTCTGACATTACCGCTACTCTATTCATTGTATACGGGATCCAACATTAATTACGGCATGAATGAATAAATATTAGATTAGGTCAAATGACCGCATACGGTGTCCCTTGCCACGCGATAAACGACTGGGAAAACTGTATCTACACACGGCTACAAAGAACCACGATTAAACCGAATAACAGACAAATTAATTAGCTTTTATTAATGAAGCAATAATTCTTAAAAGTGTGGCAAAAATTAACATTGTTATATTATAAAATATTCCGTTCATAAGCGCGCAAGGAATAAACTTTTCCACTTTTCTTTGCACACACCTGCACTTAAGCAGAAGCTCGCCTTGCAAGCTAATTCCATAATTATGAATAATATTAAGAAGAAGAAGAAGAAGAAGAAGAAGAAGAAGAAGAAGAAGAAGAAGAGAAGGTAAAAAATCGTCTCTTGGTTAGAATTGCTGAGCACGATAAAGAATACAACAATATTTCCACTACAGCAGGGAAAAGTTTTCAAGGGGCGTGTAAACTAAACACATATCAACACCATGATTACTATCCGGAATTTCGATAAAAATTACTTAACTCGTTCGATGCCTGATAAAATCTCTCTTAATGGCACTAATATATACATATATATATATATATATATATATATATATATATATATATATATATATATATATATATATATATATATATATATATATATATATAAAAACTCGTCTCTAGAGAAAAATATGTTCTGATTTCTTGAGCTCGTATAGGACTGGCCAAAGGTGGGTAACAAAAGTAGATTTTGTGAGAATGACAAAATGAGAAAAAGTAGGAGCAAATACTCCTTGTGTTTATAATATTACACATGCAAACTAGAAGTACACGTACTCTATCCGTGGAAAAAGAAATGATTAAAAAAGTCTGGGTTTCAGTTCTAAAAACTGCCGTCAAAACGAAGTGAAAAGACCAAATATCACGTAAGCAAACTCGCGTCGGGTTTATAAATTCGTGCAAAAGTAAGTTTAGAAATTTTGCTGTTTATCTTCAATTTTCAAATTCAGCATTTAATCCTGCACTCCGTTCCATCAACACAAGTTACAAAATTGATCACATCTGATGATGATGATGAGAGAGAGAGAGAGAGAGAGAGAGAAATGGTCTCGGTGTAATAGAATTAAAATCAGTGACGATTTGCTGTTCTGCAGGTTTCAACGAACAACTGTACTTTTTATTATTATTAAAATAAGAATTGAGGAGGTACGTGATGTGTTTATTATGCTTTTTTCCCATGCCCATTACAGACAACCCGATATGCATGCAAGCGCACGCGCAGAGCCCCTCGCCATCTTCATTAATGCTCTAAAATGTCATTACGTCTTATAATTTCTCAGCGGTTGATTATTTCAGTATTTATTCACGGTTGTTGTTTATTTTCTTATTTTCATTTGTGCTCAATGTTCTTCTTCCTTTTATTCTGCTTGAATCTTGTTCCCTACGGGTATCATAACCCGTGAAAACTTGCTTCGAAAGATCAAGGCATTTTTTTATTGTCTATATATATATATATATTAATTAATTAATTAATATATATATTAATATATATATATATATATATATATATATATATATATATATATATATATATATATATATATAGGGTAAGTATAACAAACGCACTAACGGGCTATCTTCCTTTATGCAGACTTGAGTCTGATAATTACTTCCTTTGTACCCAGTTCGATGGAATACCTTCAACAGCGTAAGAGGAGATGATATGGTAAGCGTGACAAATACAGACGGACGGACATACGAAGAGAAAAATTACTGTCCCCACCTCCACCCCCCCACTTTGTCGGCAAGAGTCAAATGTTTAGCCCTCTAATATCCTGGTATGAAGCTTCTAAATAAATACACATCCCGGAAGAGAGCTTTGCAATGAAAACTACGGAGTGAATATTTCAGCCACTTAGAGGATCAGTATTGGATCTATTTAACAATTTCAAACTCAGGGATGTAATTCCCTTGCAATTCCAATGCTCGGAATGTAACTTTCCAAGGAATTAGGCTTCGCCATACGTGAATAACCTTGCGTGATTTCTCCATAATGACAAGATAAGGAACTACAAAACTCTTAGTAATTACACAGTGACTTATGGAGCTCTCCATCAAGTTTATAAAGAGCGACATAGTTTGAAATTAAATACATGGCAAGATGTGAAACCCTCCAATAAATGAACGACAATCACGTCTGAAACCAATACGAAGCGTAGTATCGAAGTATGAAGCTTAACGATGGGTGTTTGTCCGGGGCTAAAGGTCTTCTCCTTATGAACTTGTAAAGCAATAATATATTTCAAGATATGAAGTCTCCCAATATGTAAAGGGTAAATACTGACAGAGAATGAAGAATGAAGAAAATCATGGTACTGGACCACTCAAAATGTTCTGCAATCAAGAGAGCATTGTTAATTTTATTACTAGTTACAAAGAAAAATATTAGGGAAAAACAAAAAAATTTAGTACAATGTCCAATCACCATGAACAGACATATGACTGTTTCACAAAACTAAAATAAACAAATAAACAAATGAGGTGATCCCTTACTCTTCTCAAGAGATAACCCTCCATGAGACGGAGACTTTCCAGAAACCGCCGAGTCTTACACACACAAACACCAGCGACCTTGACATTGCGGTAACCAAAAGGAGGTTTGCTTTCAACCGCAAACCAGCGATTTCTTAACCGCCTCATTTCCTCCACAAAATGTCAACTCTAATTCCCACGCCACGAAACGCTGGCGTCCTTCAAGAGAGAACTCTTTAAGCAGTACAGGAAGGACCGGAAGCGTTGATATTTTCCAAATCGATATCCTAAAATGAATTTATTTTGTCATTCCTCAAATATATTTTTTAGCTTGGTGGCAGAGAAGTATCATCTCGAAGCCTTTCAAACCCCGGCAATCCAAACGAAAGTACACGGATGTTAAAGCTTTAAAATTAGATAAAATTACCTTGGTCATGCCTTACTTGACTCTTCCTGATGAAAGCCATCAATTATGGACTAATTTTGTGATATGTACCTTAATATTCCTTTCAATATAAACTACCTAAGCGATATTTCTGTATCATTTAATGTTGAAACATTTCAAAACATTTTAGCGATACCTGCCACATTTCCCTCAAAAATAAATTAATAGAAAATACTTTAGAGACATTTCAATAACATGAATATTGAAACAATTTCCTTATGGACTACCCTGATGATACTCCATTATCATTAAATACGTAAGGTCTTCATATAGTGAGTGTCCTATGAATATCTAAAAGTCAAATTATAGTGCAGTTTTCTCACGCATGAGATGCCATAGTGCTACCTCGATATTTTAGACGACAATGGCACTGAGGTACCAATAATGGATTTGTTGTAATGTATACCTTTAAATATAAGTACAATAACTACGCCATCGACAAGTTTCATGCAGGAATCCTTCAAAAATAGATAGAGGAACTTCACTAATATTGAAAATCAAGCCCTTTTAATGTGGAATTTCAGTAATAAAAAATTCAAGATTCGTGATAAAATGTTTCCAGTACGAAATTCATTAGAAATTCCTCCTGCAAAAATCATGCAGTACACTAGCGGTAATTCAAGGAAGTTTAAAGTTAAAGTTACTCAAATAACTAAAAATGTTAGCGGTATCTCACTGACGTTTTTCATTTACAGTTCTGTTCGTATGTTCTACATTCGAGACTGATTTCTGTTGCATGACAGCATGATGAAGACTGGTTATCCTTTAAAAAAAAAAAAATAAATAAATCTCGACCAACGTTTCAATGATCGAAAAAGACATGCGGTTGGTAAATATAAAAAAAATGGAATATCATACAATGGACACCTTCAATTTATTACAATACATTAATCCTCTCTCAGAACAATATATATATACAGTATATATACATACATATATATATATATATATATATATATATATATATTTATATATAATATATATATATACACATATATCCACTTACGGATACATTCAAGACTTGATGTCACCTGATCCACACAGTGAAGCGCTCAATAAAGGGAACGTCACAGGAAGAACAATACATGTTTCAAAACACCAAGTGAGAATTCCGAAACATGTTTCATTCTCGTGTTTCAAAGTCGTCGGAAGTAGACATATCTGACACAAAAGGATCAGATTTCTGGAGATACCTATCAACGGGAAATTTCCCAGAAGTCAGTTTGATACCAACTATTACTTTTACGTAATAGTTTCTCTCAGTACAAAAAAAAATATCGTGATAACATTAAACGTAAATTAATTTTCCGGTGATATTGCCTATACAGTTTCTTGGACAAAAGTAATTGTAATATATATGAAAATGCATAAAATAAAAAAATAAATAAACTGAAAAAACTCTGTAAAAGGCAAACCCACATACCAATTAGCACCAACAATAAAAAGAAGAACGCCAAATCCCATTAACATAAAACCAATACGATTCCTGAAAACAAAAAGAAAAAAAAAAATTGCCAAATGTCAGACTGAACCAGACGGAGCAGAACCTCCTCCATTAACTCGATTTCCACGCTGAGCCAATTATTTCTAGCCTAATACCCAAATCCCATACAGCTAATTACCTTTGTAAACTCCCCGGCCCGGCGTCTCCTCTCTCTTCCGAGGATTTCATATGTTAACCGCTGGCAAAGGAAGCTTATTTCAAAGTCTCTTTGAGAAAGGGTGCTCTGCCCTCCCTAGTGATTAACTACACAGAGGATGGTTTGCGATGAAATAGAATAAGGAATGAATAAAACACACAATATATATATATATATATATATATATATATATATATATATATATATATATATATATATATATATATATATATACACGAGTTATATATATATGTAATTGACTTTATCACTTGTACAATTATCTGTGCATTAACACAATTACTAACAGGACCTCATTGAAACTGGATGGTATCTAGCGGAGATATTTATTCAATAAAAGTTCCAAGCTTTCCGGGACTAACTGTTTCGACGGATACTTGACAATGAGGACTGTTAGTCCTGGAAAGCTTGTAACTTTTATTGAATAAATATCTCCGCTAGATACCATCCAGTTTCTACTTTCCCTTCACTTCATCCATGAACAGACATATTTACTTTAAAAAATCTGACGGTGTAGTTGTATTTAGTAGTTATTTTCATTCATGATTCCACGAGGGTCACGTAAATTTTTTCATATTCCAAAAACGCCAAAGCCTGGGAAGTGAGGAATTAAATGCAAGGGCCTATGTAGGAACGGAAGCTATGTAGGGCAGAGAAACATACGAAAATAATAACAAGATTCTGATTGATAAAGATATTTACAAGATAACAATCAGTAAAAAAAACTAGCAAAGTTAATGGCATCGATAAGTTACACATTAGTGCTCTTGGTTTTACCAAAAATCTCTGAATTTAGCTGTAAAGTACTAATGACTGAAGGAAAGCAATGAAGTAAGACAACGGCTTTCGGATGCTGCTACGGTTTGGAAATGGAAAAACAATGTTTTCTGCATTCAGCAGAATCATATTACCACCAAAGTCAATCGCTATTCGAACCCAGATTAATGGCAGCAATTAACAGCGGCCCTGGGCCTACCTCTCGATAACGAAGAATCCACAGAAATATTCTCTGTTAAATATCACCTTTAATGGCTCATCAATTAAAGCTGAAAATGCCCTGACTTTCACGAACCAGATGGAGGAAGATCTGTTGAAAGACCTAAGAATAAATAACTCTTATTCTGAATGGTAGGTCCTGAATTTTGGCAAAGCAACAGCCCTAGCCAGGTATGATTTTGTAACTGCAAGTAGGCCTCAAGCTACGAGACTATACAGAGAAATAAATTACATAGCAAGGTATGATTTTCTAACTACGAGTACGTCTCAAGCTACAAGACTACACAGAGAAATAAATCATATAGCCAGGTATGATTTTCTAACTACGGGTAGGCTTCAGGCTAGAAGACCATGTACAGAGATAAATTATAACATTTTAAAATACACAGAAAAAGGAAGGAATAAAACCGCAATGGCTTCACGTGCTGAAAATTCTTCATGTGCAGGATGGGCATGAAAGTCTTGGCGTCGATGCCCAGTGGCACTGCAGCACCAACATACGATGCTAAATAGCTTAGCTGTGAGGAACAAGTGTTATCGGATTAATACTCACTGCCAAAACGAAGGAAATCACCTGCTTATTATAACAACTCTAAGTCAGAAAACTTTCACAAAGTTAAAGGCACAAAATCCGCCGAAGTTTGTTCGGCGCAGTCTAGTTTTCTGTACAGCCGCTACAGCGTATAATAAAGGCCACCGAAAATAGATCTATCTTTCGGTGGTCACGGTATACTGCTATATGAGCAGCGGCCCTTAACCACAGCCCAGTGGTGGCCTATGCTATAGCGTTGCCAGAAGCAAGAGTATGGGTAAATTTAACCTTGAATAAAATAAAAGCTACCGACCCTAGAAGGCTGCAATTTGGTGTTTGATGACTGGAGAGTGGATGATCAACATACCAATTTGTAGCCCTCTACAAAAAAAGTGCGTACGGACAGACAAGCCAGCACAATAGTTTTCTTTTGCAGAAAACTAAAAACTGTACACAACAGAAAAATAAAAAATAAGAGAAAAAATACTGTATATTTGTGGCTGTTAAAAAGGACAGGGCGCTTTTCAATAAAAAGCGTATTACGCAAATATAACTCATATATATACTTGTGACTTTTACTCAAGTTATTATAAACCTGAACTCGTACACACTGACTTTCATTAAAAATAATCTGAGACCAAAATATAATTCTCAGAGGAACTCATAACCAAAACAGCAGAATAAGAACAATAGGACTGACTATGCAGAACAAAATTAATGTAGAAAAAAAAACGAAAGTTATTAACGCGCACAATATATCCCATAAAAGATGACCTCACGTAGTAAGAGTTAATTTCTTCTTCCTTGGAACTCTTCAGTAACAGGGACAAAAATAGAAGAATATTAAAGCACGTAAAAAGAGAGAGAAAAAACGACGTATTTTGGACTGCACAACATTCCTTCATGACCCCATGACATTCGTTTGTCCGTGTTGACCAAAAGCTGTCAATCTGCAACCAATACGGTCTTCCATGAAAATTCTCACTTATATTCAGCAGAGAGAGAGAGAGAGAGAGAGAGAGAGAGAGAGAGAGAGAGAGAATATCTGATTGGTAAGTCACAACCCTGTAAAGATATTGACATTTTTGTTATATTGCTTAAAAGTTGCTTAAAGTTAATTGCGTTTATGAAGCGTCTGCTCCCTTGTGCGTGCATACGTGTACACGCGCGTGTAAGCTGATGAATAAGTGTGTGCGAGAGAGAGAGAGAGAGAGAGAGAGAAAGAGAGAGAGTAAGCCTTACTGGACCATAAAATAAACAATCAACACCACCATTAAGTAAGAAAACGGCTGATTACACACTCAGAAAAATAATTAAATCTCATAAATCCTTCCAAAGGAAGTTATATTCAAGGGGAGGGGGAAGTGGGGTGGGGTGGGGGGAAGGTTCTTACGCATGGAAGCTAAACATGCATAAGCTAAACTGGAAGGTACGAATGAAGGGTGTGGGGAGGGGTGTTAAAGAAGATGATCGTCCTTTCTATTCCATCAACTCCTTTCCTATCAGTTTCTTCAAACTCTCTCCATTTAATATATCAAATTAATATATATTTAATATATAAAACCTGGATCATGTCAAGACTAGCGAACCCAACATCTCCATGTCAAGAACAGCGAACCCAATGATCCCTATGTCAAGAATGGCCGACTCTTTCCGGTCCAAACTCCAATTCCACATGGGGGCTAGTACTAAACACGGCAAAACAGTGATTCATCTACAATGTTTCGCCGTTTAGTACTAGCCCCTGGTGGGTCAAATGTACTTCGCCTTGATTAGTACTAGCCCCTGGGGGATCAAATATCTGGTACCGAAGTGTTCATGTCTAGAACAGCGAACCCGATTATTCCCATGTAAAGAATAACGAACCCAATAATCTTCTTGTAAAGAATAGCGAACCCAGCTGCGAGTGGGTTCGCTAATCTTGACATGATCCCAAAATTCTTCACTTTCTTAACGAATAATAAAATCACCTTCTGCTAACACAGTTATCAGCGTGACTAATTCAGTGGTTATTACAACGACAAACAATAAGACTGTTTGGGTTTCAGAAAATCACTGTCTGGTGACAACTAATATCGACATTTTTGTTAAACACAAAACTAAATCCGTCTTGGAATCTATCAGATGCTTAATACAGAGCATTTGGAGATAAACATCGCCAAATATTCTATAGTCATCCGGTGGAGTCGCATTCCCCAAGGGCTGTTAGTCTTAAAATATTACAATCTTCAAATCTCACAGAATCACCTGACGCAAATGTTCAATAAACTAAATTGTTGTGAATTCTACACATAATATCACTGACGGGATATCTGAGGCAGATCATGAATAAAATCATATTTTAAATTCTGCGCATTTAGTCTAAAATCTCTATAATATAACTTCCGTGTCATCAGTATAGGGTCTTTTTACCTCAAGTACAATCTCACCACAAGACGGTCACTACGATGGTCTTTCTTTTTATAAATATAAATATAAATATAAATATAAATATAAATATAAATATAAATATAAATATAAATATAAATATAAATATAAAATATAAATAAATATATATATAACATATATCTATATCAATATATACATACACGCGCACACACACACACATTTATACACACATGCCTATATATATTTATGTGTGTATATGTGTATATATATATATATATATATATATATATATATATATATATATATATATATATATATATATATATATATATATATATATATTATATATATATATATATATATATATATATATATATATATATATATATATATATATATATATATATATATATATATATATATATACACCATATAACGTTAAGACAAAAAATTGTGTTCAGCTCTTAAGGCCCGCACGTAAGCAAAACAAAGTCATAATTTTTGCCGCCTGGTCCGCATAAGGACTGATTGACAGATTGATATTTAAGGTTCTCTGGCGTCGTTAGTCAGCAGGGGGCAAACAAACACCGAACGGTGTAATAGGAAAAAAGCTACAAAACATTTTAATAACTTTTGGAAGCCCTGAAAGCAGTGAAACTTAGGCATCTGAAGAAGCCTGGATGTAAAAGGGGAAAAAAAATATATACTCGTATACTGGTTATTGATAAAATAAAAAAAGAATACCAAGCTCAGTAGCAATAATTCTAAAATCTTACCAGACGTAACATAACTTGACGTATTAACATAAATTTACACTTATCCGCGCATGTTTGATCTTAATGCATTTGTCATAAACCCGTAAAATTCAACATGACAATATGAACCATTAATAAAAATGTTATACACAGTACTACAGAAAATATCAAATACATCTTGTTCAATTAACTAAAAGTCCGCTGCTTAATTTTCACTGATGTCGACGAATAAAGAAATAGAAATAATTACCAATCTGAAAATGCTAAAGGATATTTATAGCCTTTATTCATATCAAAAATGAACAAATATAAAAAAATGCCGCCCACAGACAATGTTAAAAAAAAAAAATTAAAAAGCGTATATTTTCTTTTCAACAAAAAATAATATATGCAAAAAGGCCATGATGCATATGCGTGTGAAAAGAAGATTAAACACCTGTGTTATATTTTACACGGAGAAAAGCAAATCCTCCATATTTTCAATATTCATGACAGCTAACACGGGGTGGGGAGAAATTTAGTGTATATAAACACGTGATCTACTCTTAGTAATTATTATCCCTTTAAAAACAGGCAGTGTATTAAAATCTTCTCTTTATATTTTGCCAAAAAATATTTCCTACAGGAAAATCTGAACGCGCATTTTTTTTTCAGCATATTTCCAGGATAAAAACATTAGTTCGTTTGATCGTGTTCAAAAAACATAATATAAAAACTTGCTTGACAGTTCTTTAAAATGTGTCAAAAATTTGTATAGAAAAAAATAATGGAATGAGGAAAAACTGAGTGGTATATTACAACCAGTCAAGTAAAATTCACATGAAAGAACCGCTTATTCTCGCCCAATCAATCCACTGGATGAAGATCTAAAGGAGGCCGCGCTCATCACTTCAATCATCAACCCCGTAAACAGTAATAAGAAAATGAGACAAATAAAAAAAAGATTAAAAAAAAAGCTGGAAAAACGTGATGAAGAAAACGAAAACACGAGAATAAAGGAAGCACTACGAATCCGATGAAAGAAAATGGCAAAAAAAAAAAAAAAAAAAAAAAAAAAAAAAATACATCCTTGAAATGAGTCCTCCCGAAAAGAGAGAGAGAGAGAGAGAGAGAGAGAATAAGAGTGGAAGGGGCTGCATAAGAAGCCGAGGAAATCAATAGCCGATGACGGCAAACATCATCATGATGAATATCGATCGGAGAATTCAGTAATTAGTGCAGAAATTTTTAACTTTAATGTGTCCCATTGGGAAGCAAAATCACAATATATCAGGGAGATCATAGGTTTTTATTGTGTGTCAAGAAATAATCGATTAAAAACGCAATACGTGAGGGAACTGTGGTTTTACTTGGTATGGAAGTATAACAGTATTTTTTCAAGGTTCTTTCTATACATATATATATATATATATATATATATATATATATATATATATATATATATATATATATATATATATATATATATATATATATATATACACAACATATATTATATAATGAATATATATATATATATATATATATATATATATATATATATATATACACACACAACATATATTATATAATGTATATATATATATATATATATATATATATATATATATATATATATATATATATATACATATGTATATATATATATATATGTGTGTGTATGTACAGTATATGTATATCCTTAGAGAGAGTGGCTGGAGAAAGTGCTACTATTCGCTTCGCAACTAGTATTTTGGGACGGGGTTCCTGGCCTGATACCCATCTTAATAGTGGATTCATGCAGAAAGTAAGAGTAAGATAAATTACAGAGATCCAGTTATGACGCGGTAATCATCTTAGGTCTATTTTTGTATTTGATTTTGCTAGTGATGACAAAAGCGTGTCAATAATTTCTTTCGAGGAATTCGCAATAAGTTCTCTAATCATGCAAATTTGATCAGTGGTAGAACTATTATAACCTACCTAAGATTAAGCATTACTGATCAAAGTTTGTTCGACTCTCCAAAGGCATACGCACATTAATCATTAGAACCTTGAAGGACGATAATTTGTCGTTCCGGAAGATAAAACACTTACCGGGTATATATATTATATCCATGCCTAAAATAATAGCAGAAACATGCTTTACTGCACAATATCTGTCATAAATAGCAAGAAATTAAACATTATTGGAAAGTCAGTTTCATGTACTTTTGTATTTTGCAGAAAACTATCTATACAGAGATCGGTCAAAGACACAAATCACTATGTACGCTCTCTAGAAAGATAAAATACCTTGCCGCTTTTCTACGCTCCTTGCGACCCACCATAGTCGACTAACCAGAAGGTACTTACTTTACTGTATAAGTCTGCACAGACACAATAGATTTCCAGCAAATGTGCCTAAGCCGTTTCGTCTCCGTGGGATTGAACTCAGCCTCGTTCTGTGAAGCGCAGTAAGAGAGAGAGAGAGAGAGATAGCAAGAGAGAGAGAGAGAGAGAGAGAGAGAGAGAGAGAATATCTATCAAAATAAAATACACAACACGCCCTTCAAAGCACAGAAAAACTTGAAAGGCGACAAAGAGACAAGAAAAAATGAAATCAGGCGATAGAACAAGAAGGGAGAATCAATCAACAAGCTTTTAAGACCCGTCACGTCTGAGAGGCCTAGAATCCCCCAAATTCCCTCCTCATCCCACCCCCGCCCCTCTCCAGAAAAAAACTCCCTTAGGAAAAAAAAAAAAAAAAGACACCCTCACCTCCACCTTCAGTCTCCCAACAATATCCCCCCTATCCCTCCTATGGCCACTGGAGGAACACTCTCCCCCTCCCTACCCCATCCCATTATTTTGATTAATTCTTCTTCCGATTGACGAAAGAGAGAGAGAGAGAGAGAGAGAGAGAGAGAGAGAGAGAGAGAGAGAGAGAGAGAAACCCTTTCTCCAGATTTTGCAAGCTTTAAAGGGATGACGAGAAAAAGTTCTCAGGTTTTTTCTACCTTTCTTTCTCCTTCTTTCTTTCCGCTTTCTTTTACGGGGTCTTTTCTAAGATGCTTCCAGACTGACACACGAGAGATGCTGCTGGGAGCGTCATCTCTGAAACTTATTCTTTTTTTATTTTTTTTTATTTTGGCTTATTCGAAGATGCGAAGGCGTTCTGCAGACAGAATCATTCTATTTCCCAACTTTTTTTGATTACATACATATATACACACATTCTCTCTCTCTCTCTCTCTCTCTCTCTCTCTCTGAAGGTAACCAAATATTATCTTTGTTTGACAGCGGCACACGATCTGCTTTCTTTCCCAAGAAACATTTTTACAAAATCAGAACTTGCCAACCTAAGAGGTCTCCCGAGGTAAGACCACTGACATGAGCATGCATTTTTCATTCGCCATGGCAATCAGCAGTTTTATCGCCTATGCTTGCAAAGTCAATTGCGAAACAGCGCAAGCAGGAACAAAGAAACAGGTGTGGACGATGTACGAAAGACAGACGGAACAAATTGAAAACAAAGATACAAGAATATATGTACAACAGCCCACAGAAGAAATGAGTAAAAGGAAAAATGAAAATGAACTCATCTCAACGGAGATAAACAAGCAGGGATTCTTTCTCGTTCCTTTTCAAGAAAATAGAAATTATTTCATGGGGCCAAACAAACAATTTTTGGTTATTTTCATATATATATATATATATATATATATATATATATATATATATATATATATATATATATATATATAGAGAGAGAGAGAGAGAGAGAGAGAGAGAGAGAGAGAGAGAGAGAGAGAGAGAGAGAGCAGGCAACAGTGTTCAAATACCTCATAAGTGGATGCACTTTCAGTCGACCCAAAAGCAAACTCAGTTGGCTTCTTAAAGAACTTTAATTAAATAGATGCAAAATCGGGAAAAAAAGCGATATTCTACCAGACCTTGAGATGCCCGCGAACTTAAATATTCCGTGCACGGGCGCTTGGCTTCGACGGCCTTTTATTCGTCGCAGATACACGTTTCCATTTTCTGCTCCTTTGTTTCTGGCTATTGCTCAACAACGAGAGTGCATTCAAGAGAGAAGTCCCTCTCAAGCAAGACAGACCTCACTAAATAGTTACAGTTGAAAACAAAAGCCCCACTCCTAAGGGTTCCATTCTTTCAGCAAGGTCATTTCCATTACTACCAAATTAATCCCTGTAATAAAAACGAACACACAAAAAAGGTCGAATTTTAAGTACGCGGGGTCTAAAACAATACAACTTTTTGCAGTCAAGAAAGATCAGTTCTTTCAGTCAGAAGTTTTTCATTAATGCCAAATCAACATGAGTTAGAGAGATTAATATATAAACACCGACGTCCAAGTAGATATAGTTAGACAATCAAGATACATTCACAATCTTCTTTTTTTTTTATCTATTACATCAATGCCAAATTATCATAAAAACAGCAAGATCAACAACAACAACAACAAACACCCGCCATTATGTACAACAGTTTCAGAAGTCTCGTTCATAGCGGGATCAAAAATCGTGGCGGAGATAAGCCCAGTGAACATTCAATCGACCAGACGCATTTGTATGCTAATGGTAAACAGCAAAAAAATTTACGATGACAGCGGCTTAAACCAGTAGTTAGTACTGGTTTAAGTAAACATCTGGCTATTTGTCATTTCTTACAGCATGTAACGCGGTGAATGCCCTGCATGAATAATGAACGAGGTTGAGGACAGACGCTCATTCACTGCGCGAACGCAGAAGCCAAAATCTGGGATTTCTAACTGAACATCTCATGGTGCCTCAACCAATCAAGAGTCTCTGGTAGGCAGTAATTTATTCCGATTATCCTCTCTTTAGGACTTTAGGAATGCTTATGGGTATGAGTATTGGAGTATAAAATTTGGGCCAGAGGCCAAGCGCTGGGACCTATGAGGTCATTCAGCTCTGAAAAGGAAAGTGAGAAGTTTTAAAGGTGTAACAGGAGAAAAACCTCACAGTTGCACTGTGAAACAACTGTTAGGAGACGGTGGATAGTGAGATGGAAGAAAGATAATATGAACGAAGGTACAGTGAAAGAAATGAAATGGGCTGCAGCTAGGGGCCAAAGGGAAGCTGCAAAGAACCTTAAGTAATACCTACAGTACTAACGGCACTAACACCCAACGCAATGGGTATGAGTATGAGGCCCTAATAGTTTTGCACCAATCTTTAAATTTAAATCTAGTTTTCTGAAAATTATAACAAAACTGGGAAGCTTAGAGGCATTTTTGTTATCAGGAAAAAACAACAGCAGCTTTATTTTTCGCTTCACGAGAACAGTATAAATACACCGTGTTAATTTCCAGAATTTATGAAAACTATTTTCACGCACAGTATCAAAATAAAGGTATTAATATTTCGTATTTAAATTCCATAAAAACAGATTTACTTTTCATAAACTAAACCAAAACATTTTTATACCTGGAAATTACTTTTTACTAGTATATATGCAACTTGACTTATTGGAAAATAACATTGACATGTTCAGCTCAAAAAATATTATACCAGCAAAAATTTTAATTCGCTTTAGATACTACGTTACTTTTTACATTCCAAAGCTTTTCAAATCCCTTTTAATCTTAGGGGATCCAAAGGATTCATTTTCAAAAACGCTAAAACTACAATAAAACAGCGTAATTAATAATCAAAGCTCTCCTTTTTCTTAGAATCCAAGAAATGACTTTTGTAGCCTTTACGAAAGAAAAGACAATTATCTTTTTCACAGGCCTTTTCCATAACCACTGGCTATCCTTCCCCATTTTCTTTCATATAACCCAAACGTGAAAATAAACATCCCACAATAATTATAAAAAAAAATTAATTATGAGAGCCATCTGTCTTTAAGATCTCTTATTACTGTCATTGATGTCTGTGTCTTACACATCAATTCTTATATACATATGAATCCTTTGACAATACATCTATGATATATCACGATACCCTAAACCAGAAAAGATGTGTCAATACATCATACTGCATTCTTTTTACTGTCAACGTTATATCGCTACACTGAGAACAAAAATTATAAATGTAACATCCAAAACTATGTTTATGAGTAAATATAGTATTATTTTCAATATTGAAGAATGTTAATTGACACTCAATACATACAAATCTTCAGTAGAGACAGTATTAAAAAAAATTTACAGCCAAATATTTAAAAAATACAGAAAATGCTACGTGCTAGAGAGAGAGAGAGAGAGAGAGAGAGAGAGAGAGAGAGAGAGAGAGAGAGAGAGTCTGTAAAACTGTGTGAAAACCAGTTTACGTATCTGACACACAGGAGTTAGCGTCACATGCCCTACGGACAAGTACCACCCTTCATGAGGTCACTTGGGAACACGGACTGGGAGTGGACCATCACCTAAGACGCGGAGTCAGGCAACAACGTCTACTGTAGCCTTTTGGACTGTGGTTACACACAAATACTAGAAATTACTGATATATGCAAATAATCGGTTGTTCAGACGACGAATAGGAGACTTTCTCTCTCGACATCGTCTGAGGTTTTTTTTTTCATTGTAGCCTTGGTGTACCTCTTTAATAGCTAACGCTGTAAAATTGTGTTATCTAATCTTATATATATATATATATATATATATATATATATATATATATATATATATATATATATATATATATATATATATATATATATTTATATATATATATATATACATACATACAGATATAGATTATATATACACATATGTGTGAATAGGTGTGTATATATATATATATATATATATATATATATATATATATATATATATATATATATTTATATATATGTGTGTACATATATATATATATATATATACACATACATATACATACTGTATATATTAGGGAGTTCACAGAACTTTAAAATCGTTGATGCAATGATCACAAAACTGAGAGAATTTTATCCATCGCATTTTCCCTAAATTTAACCTCATCATACTAAAGGGAGACTGCTCTGTTTCTCTAGATGGACCTCGTAACAGCAGAGTAAATGTCAATGAATCCATTATCGTTATTCTATGATAGCTCATACGACTCCATGAAAACAGGAGATTATTTTCGGTGAAAGCAATAGATAGTTTTCATAATTTTTGATTAAAGATTGAATGGAACACTTCTCCACTTAAATCCATTTCATTAAGTGCAGTTGGAAGCAGCAAGCAAAGTGTTTTCTTGCAAGTGGTTCAGCATCAGGGTAAGTGCATCTTCTTTGTTCCAAATCGTGAGCTACGTTCTTTGCTGTCAATAAAAACGGCCAATCGTTAGAGACGGATCCCCGCCCATTTGAGGTCTCGTCGTTCTGGTCAACCTAATTAGCCCCTATAACTTGACGGGGGTACTGTGATGAACAGTGACAGAAAAGATATCAACTCAGATACGAGAGAGAGAGAGAGAGAGAGAGAGAGAGAGAGAGAGAGAGAGAGAGAGAGAGAGAGAGAGCCCTCTCAAAACTTTAATAAAATTCAATTATCGAGATAACATGCAATTAGCCATTAAAACGAAGCATTCTGAAGCAAAACATCCTGCAGGGTAGAACAATCTATCATGAAATCCTACAAGGTGACGTCCCAATTCCGATCAGCTCCGTGGCCCTAATAGGAGGAGGGAGGAGGAGTAGTGGGAGGAAGAAAAGAAAAAGGCAGAAAGAAAAGATGGAGGGAGAGGAGGGTGTAATGAGGTGGTTTGATGAGGGGGAGGCGGGAGAGGAAGAGGAAGAGAAGGAGAAGGAGAAGGGAGAAAGGATTGGTTACGAGAAGAAGACTAGGACGATAAAGAGGAAGGGCATGAGGAAGAGGATGCATGCAAACCCCACTCCCCGCAACAAACGATGCTAAAGCCATTGGCATGTTATCTTGTGCCCCCCCTCCCCACCACCCTTCCCCAAGAAAAGGAGGTGCCCTGACACGCAACATATTCATCATATTGGGCGTAGTACTATCAGACAAGCGGCCAGAGTATTATCCCTGAGACGCCTACTAAGTTGACTTTCCGAAGAGGACGCGAAGGAATGAAAGAAAAAAAAAAAAAACTGACCGATGTGGCTATGTCTTCCTTTTTCCGACTACTTACGCATCATCGTTTTTTCATGTATCGTCCTTTGTCACATGTTTTGCGGAAGCTTTTACTATGGCCTTCTCAAAAAAAAAAAAAAAAAAAAAAAAAAAAAAAAGGGCATATTACTTACAGCAGTACCAAAATAAACAATAATGATCAGTCATGGGAGAAACAATGAACGTAGCACGGAACGACCCTCACGACAAAAAACAGCGACGACAAATCTGAAAAACGCCAACTACAAAAGGTATGCAAAAAATCCATCCGGAGTCTCCCACCTCATGAGGAAAATAGCAATAAGACAGATGAAAGGAAACCGTAGCATTTCTGAGAATCGATAAAAGCAAGAGAGTTATTCATTCAGTAAAGCAACGAAGTGCTAATACTTATCCTGCAATTAGCTATAAAACAAAACCTACATAAATACATTAACATAAAAAACCACCAGAATGATAATGAAGTAAAACTGAAGGAGGTAACGTAAAGAAATCGGGGCTCGCCATCCGACCAAAAGTCCTGGGGTAAAGGACATCAAACTTCCCGCTCCGTCGGCCTCCGCTAACAGAAAATTTAGAGGTGGGGTAATATGGGGGATTGGAAGGGTTGGCCAAGAGAGTAAGAGGAATCCAGTCTTCTCTTACACAAGGTTCTCCAGGATGTCGCCTGTTCAGTAAGTTAGGAGAACGTCTCCTGTTCAGTAAGTTATAGTAACGGCATAATTTCGTCGACTCAGTCCCTTCTCTTTGAAAAAACGAAAAAATACAAGAACAGAGAGGTAGCTGATATGCAAGGATATAATGATGCACAGCCAATTAGAAAAGATAGGTATTTCAAATGTCACCACTGAAATATACGAGATAGCTCCAGGCCAATCCTGGATAAGAAGGTGAGGGTTCTACGTAAGTATGGATAAAAAAAAATTGGAGAAAACAAAAGAACAAAGATTAAGCTAAACGGGCATATTTAGGACAGGTTCGAGACTTAATAGCGCAAATAATGAGGATGATGTTAGGCTTATTAAAAAGGCAGGTAAAACGAACTGTGAAATTGATCCATTGTTAGTATCTGAATTATTAAGGTAGAAAGTTATAAATACCAGTTTTTCTGGGAGCAATTTACTTTGGACATTAAACTAGTTTTGAAAGGTACGCTTAATTATCAGACATTAACTTTATACAGACCTGTTTTGAATATATCATTATGCCCAAATTGCTAGAGTATGTGATTCTTGAAGAACTCTTTATTCACCTGGAAAGGGCTAATGCTTCACCGGATAATCAGTTAATATAGAGACAATTATATGCTACCGAGACTGGCGTGTGACAATGATCTATTGGAAATGATGAACGAAGGCTGAGGTGACTTCCTGTTTTTAAATGAGCTCAGTGCGGCTTTTGATAAAGTTTGCAAGATTACTTCTAAATGCTTTACGATCCACTGGAATTGCTGTTGAAGCCTTACAGTATTTGGATGAATACTTGCATGACAAAAAGTAGACTGGAAATTCATATTCACCCTATGAACACAAAGAAGAGGAATACCGCAAGGGTGTGGGTTAGGTCCAACGCAATTCTGAATAAACTCGATACGACACCCAAATTTATTTCTCTATCAACGATATCAAGGATACAAATGATAAACTAAATAATCTTCTATCAGAGTTGGGGAACAGATGGCATGTCAACAACTAAACCTAATGAAAATAAAACTGAATTTATGTTAGTGGGAAAGCAAAATCAATATATAAGGAGTTTTGGTGACATTTAGGTGAATATCAATAATAATCTAGTCAGATTTACAGGTAAGGTTCGTGACTTTGGTGTGCTACCAGACTGTAATTTCTCTTAGCACTCAAATCAATATTGTTGTTAGGACTACTGGTTATAATCTTAGAAATATTGCTTTAGGTAAAAGATATCTTGAGTGTCCTATTATGAAAACTTGTGATAAAGTATCATTGATAGTTTGAACTACTGCAACTCTATCATGATCTTCCTAAGATACCACACAGCAAGCTGCAAAATAGATTAAATAGAGCGGCAAGATTCACAGAGGATGTTGCACCTCGCGACACGATTATCCTTGTACTGTTTGAGTTGCACTGCCTGACTGTCATGGCTACAAAACTGTTTAGAATAGATGCTATTATTCTTCAAGCTATCAGGATGTCCACAGTATTTAAGAGATTTACTGTGAATGATACAGCCAACGAGTGATGTTAACGAAGGACTCGCTACAGATAGTTTCACGTTATCTGAACCAAGACACTTCGAACACTGGCTTTAGAGCTTTCAAATATGCAGCCCCTAGAATGTACAACAAGCTCCCACTTGACAATAGGACTGAGAATATCCCGATACCCAAGAAACAAAGACTCCTCTTCTTTGAGAGTTATATGAGCGGATTTAACACTTAATATGGAGTGCGCCTTATGATTCTTCGGCTCGCTACACACGCGTGTATCTGACCAATAAATCTGCAGGTCCCGAGGGTCACCTTCGACGGACTGGGGCTAAATTAGAAGCCTACAAAGTAAGCAATTAAGTAAAGGCCTCCTTTGACTACCGTCCGATTGCCCCTCCTTTTCTGGTCATTAGTTTCTGCAATTACCCTTTTACATGCAGGAAAATTAAAATGGCCTTAGCATTGCTTAGAATCTAAACCATACTACGCGATTTGCAGTGGTCTACCCCTGAACAATTCCGCGACTGTGTTGACTGCTGATCAAAGCCATACGTAGATGGTCTCCCCAGCTCCATGCAATGAACAGGTTTAACAGGAAGACATTAAGACTCTATCGATCTAACCGCAGCAAAGAAACAAAAAATTTATGAGAAGGCCGGGGCAACAACCTAGCAAATCGTCGTTAATCAAGCTAATTAAAAATAACAGGTTATGTCCTTAATTGCAGAAGTCGCTTTACCTGACCATGAATAGATCCCGTTCGTGGTTTGTTGTTACCTAAGGGGAAGGCTGCGCCAATAAGAAAATAAAAAGAGTTCATAGAAGAAAGAGAAGCAGCAACTGCAAATGAACAAAAAAAAAATGCAGTTAAAAGGGAAAGGAAAATGAGAAAAAAATAGTATTACAAAACTAGAGAGAGAGAGAGAGAGAGAGAGAGAGAGAGAGAGAGAGAGAGAGAGAGGGGGGGGGGGAGGAAGAGAGACGTCAACATATAACTAACAGAAAGAGAGAATGAAATACAGAGAATCAGAAAAAATATGGAAGGAGAGAAAACACAGGCTAACAATTACTGGAATAGAGAATTGAAAAACACAATGAGATATGTAGATATCAGTGACGATATCTACATATCTATAGCAATGATGAAGAAAATTCTAACAGATTATTATGAAAGATTAATAAACACGTAAGCCTTGAGCAACATTGGAGGGAACTCTTTCGCTGGGCAGTTGCTAGGTAACTTTTGGAACGTAGCAAAATCCTGAGAATAATCATTCTCTTATTATTGACTGACTGCACTTTTTTGGCACTGCAGCATTTATTGCAGTGATCGTCTGAGGCTCTATTATCGAACAGAAGAGATATTCGACTAGGCATAAGCTCTCATGATAAAAATCTGAAATAGAAGACTTAAGACGCAGAATAATATATTTTCTCTTCCCTGTGAGATATTTGAAAAAGAATCCCGTGTGGTGTACACATTTCGCTTGCAGAAATAGTAAAATACATTAAAAATGCCATTAAAAACAAAGCTTTCCTCTTTTTAAAGAAAGAAAAGTTCAACAGCCGTATCGTCCTCTTCACTGGATGACTGAACTAGAAGACGAAGCAAAATTGTGGATGATGATGATGAAATAAATGTCATACCAGAACATATCACAGCCTTTGAAAAAGCCGAGAATAGTGTCAAGACTCATAATCATGATGTCTATAAAAAGAAAAAAAGTTAATCCTCCAGTTCTCAAGAACTCCAGAACAGTAATAAGCTTAACACAGGAGTAACGAGGAATACTTACTGGAGGGAGAGAGAGAAAGAAAAAGAGAGAACGTCCCCAGATTTCATGTGATGCAGTCAACAGACATCACAACATTCAAATGCTTTGTGAAAGATAACCTATGTAATTCATACATATGAACTGAAAGCCCCCTACGTAATTCATATATATGAGCTGAAAGATACCCTATGTAATTCATATATATTAACTAAAAGATACCCTATGTAATTCATATATATGAACTGAAACATACCCTATGTAATTCATATATATTAACTAAAAGATACTCTATGTAATTCATATATATGAGCTGAAAGATACCCTATACAATTCATATATATGAACTGAAACATACCCTATACAATCCATATATATGAACTGAAACATACCCTATGTAATTCATATATATGAACTGAAAGACCCCCTACGTAATTCATATATATGTAATTCATATATATTAATTAAAAGATACCCTATGTAATTCATATATACATGAACTGACTTGCAGGGGAACTCCCATCAAATGTGGTATATACTTTGTCTTATTTCCTTTTTCTCAAAGGGACAGAGCCAAAGTTGAGTTGTTCATGACATAAAAACTCGCTCGCTCCACGTTATCATTATTGTCACAGGGAATCTACTGGCCACATTCACATGATACGTGTATTATTATTATTATTATTATCATTATTATTACTATTATTATTATTACTACTGTTATTATTATTATTATTATCATTATTATTATTAATTCAACGTCTAATGAATTGTAATGAAGAAAGACTGCCAGGACACTATCTTATTTTGCACAGGAAATCTACCGAACAGTTCGTATATGAAAAAGATAAAAGCAGAAGAAAACAATAGAAACGGTAACACCTGACGAATAAATATTTATGAGAAAGAAATTAAGCCCTCGCAAAGCAAACTACAAAGTTTGGAATGAATCTGATACAAAACAGTCAACCATTTAAACTAGGCAACGTTTTGCCTACAAAATAACCAGAGCCACTACGAATGAAAGAGGAAGAACAACAAAAAAGTAACTTACTTTTATTATTCCTTCAATAGAAATCAATAAAGCAACCACGGACTAAAATAATGATTCTCGCTTTCTCCTGACTGTATTTTTACTTTTTTTTGGCACAAAAGAAAGAATAAAAAGAGATACTTAAACTTTAAAATCTCTTCCAAACAAACCTCATTCAGGCCCTCCAATTACGGAGCTGCATTTGGTTCAAGACTTGGAGAGAGAACGAGCGAGGAACGAGATTATCACCTATTCCCCTCTGCAGGAGAAGTTGTTCCCCTCTCGAGGGGTGGTAACGAAGACAAAAATAGTTGACGAAGTCGTGTGGGAGGGCGCCGCAGCCACTAGTTAAACTTTCTGATAAACATTTACGGCCCGAGTTAGGGAGATGGCGATGGGGTTGTTAAGAAGGGACCGGCTATCCCGGCAGTTGCTACTGTGCAGTACTTGAACACCGCCGACAACTGTCCTCGATGGGCAAGTTAGTTATTGGGTATCCCCAATGCCAAGCGTTTATTGCCCGACTGGCTAGTTGCAACACGAAAATTCATTATCCAATCTAATTAAGACCTAGGACTGGTAATAAAATCAGTTACAGCTGTACTATGGAGAGTCAATTTAACACTAACGTAAACTAGAACTTTAAAGAAAAAATGGAAGTTCAGCAACGAAAATAAAAAAGAAACAAAAGTGACTGAAATTTTGGTACAGTGCAACATACAATTCACACTGACATCCCCAAATTTCAATTATGACATCTATTTATCACTTTGTCGCCAACCTCCCAAACAATCAATAAATATATAATATATATATATATATATATATATATAAATATATATATATATATATATATACATGTATACATATATATATATATATATATATATATATATATATACTTTATATATATATATATATATATATATATATATATACTGTATATATGTATATATATGTATATATGATATGAATTACAGATGCTGATTATATATATACACATATATGAATTACAGAAATAATCTAATCGAAGTGCCCCACAATACTCAACACCCAAGAGGTCACGGGGGTCAGATCGGGCAGCCAATATCAAACATCGCCCAACCCCCTGAAACTGTTCTTAGACAATCAAGAATCTGTATCAGCTATGAAAATATAAGGCGACTGCTTTATGCTCAGCGTAAATGGAATATTCGTGTTTAAATATTCGGTGTTTAACCGGTGAAGAGTTAACTGACTGGATTGCAACTACATTAATGGGAAGACTTGAAGATAAAGAGGACTCACCATGCTCCTTACCAGGCTAATTTACCGTTAAGATAATGGGACCTCTGTTCCTTTGACCCCATGCTTGATAACTAAGCGACCAGAGACATTCATGTTCTTATAACCCCCACCAAAAATATATTCTGAGACGACAGCTTTTGCCACCGAAAACTTAATCTACAAATATCTTGCTCTTGGAAGCCCTAGAAGGGAATGCTTTTACTACTGCCTTGAAGAACTTTACGACTGTTTACAGTGACACGTGAAAACCTTCACACCTTTATTGATCTGGATACATTTCCTTTCACAGAAGAGATGAAAATGTAACGGCCCAAAATGGCTGAGAAGGAAGGAGGAAAAAACGAACGGCAGTAAGGTCGAAACGCCCCTTGTCGCAACGCTGAGCCTTCGGACGAATGCCTAGACGCGGGTGCGTCCTTTGTGTCCCGAGGTGTGACAACTTCGTTAAGAGACTGTCATCCTCCTCATATCTCGCCTTTTGCATGGCTGCCTCTGCTGCAAAGAGACCCCAGAGAGCCAAAGAAGGAGCCTCTTTCTTCCTATATCCAGTGTATATATATTTCTCCTTCAGCGGATTTTGGTCCTACCGTGCAGTGGGGTGAATTAGAGGTATTTACAGTATTTTTATCCTTACAGATAACGAAATTTATTTATGAAATGCTGCTAACACATGCATTTTACAGAGAGAGAGAGAGAGAGAGAGAGAGAGAGAGAGAGAGAGGAGTTCATGATATTGAAAATAGACATCACGATGACCCATTTCAATATGCACACCGCAAGCTAGAATTAGAATTTTAACTGACATTTAAGTTACAGAAAATGCTCGAGTCCCCTTGGAAATTCAGTTAAATTACTGTTTATTCATGAACGCTACTCCAACAGCTCTGTTACATCAATCATCCAGACGTTCTCCATACATCAGTCAGTCAGCCACTCGCTACTGACACTAATCAAGATCAGGTTGTAAGAGAGTTTAATACATTCCATCGTCACCATCACCTTGAATACTGTTCACCATTATTCTTTTACGATATCAAAAAATACATGACTATTTAGTCCACAAGAATCTTTGAGGAATTGCAGTCGAAACGTTAAAAGAGAGAAGTAATGATCTAAAATGTATTTTGCCAGTTACAAAACAAATATCCGTAAATGTGGGTCCTTGTCTGTTCAAGTAAAATCAGGAAGTAAATTGTTTACAGTCAGTTTTAATTTTAAATAATGGTTCGGGAGATCACAAAGTCCGTTCAGAGCATTACCTGTCATAAATAACGTAATGAGATGATAGAACTCGGACCGCCGTTGTAATGTTTCATTTCTTTAAATCACATCTTTGAGTCTATTGGTATAACAAATGGCAGAGGTCCACATCATGCTTCTTAATCTCTTCAACATTATACTTTTGGGCCCGAGTTCGAGTCTCCGGCCGCCTAATGAAGAATTAGAGGAATTTATTTCTGGTGATAGAAATTCATTTCTCGCTATAATGTGGTTCGGATCCCACAATAAGCCGTAGGTCCCGTTGCTAAGTAACCAATTGGTTCTTAGCCACGTAAAATAAGTCTAATCATTCGGGCCAGCCCTCTCTAGGAGAGCTGTTAATCAGCTCAGTGGTCTGGTTAAACTAAGGTATACTTAAGTTATACCAGCCAACCATCAGATTTTGACATGCGCTAGTCTTCCGGGCTTTTATGACGACACTTGAGGAACTTCTACGAGAAGGGAAAAACGTTTCCAGTTGGAATAACGACAGCAGGTAATAAAGACACTCTCCAGCAAAATACAGATTCGAGTTCCTCTTACTCAGAATAAAATTCTGAAGGATTTTCAAAGGAATTTAAATACATCACTGATGATTCAGGTATATCCAGTGACACTGTTTATTGCCATACAAAACCTAACATCATGGGCATTACAGAAACAAGCAGAGAAAATCAATCGATTTGAACAAAAGGCTCTAGTGGCAAAAATAATAATATTAAAAGAGAAATATCTAAAAATAGTAAGAGTAGAGTCAAATTACGATGGGCATCAATTTCAAACTTCGACAAACGATGTCAAAGTAATTCTCTCAATAAACAGATAAATAAATACAAAAACACACCAAATATCTTTAAATAACAGAAGAGCCACAGAATCCATCGGAAACTAAACCACCCGGAACAGGCGACTCCCTCATCCCCTTCCCTTCCCAACGCAAAAGAAAAAAAAAAAAAACGTAAAATGAAAAACCTCATGTTTACCTTCCTTTCGAGCCAGCCGAGGGACCACCAGACGCACCAGACTTGAAATTACTATTTAGTTCTTCCGCCAACGACGCCAACCTATTTCGGGGATGCTGATGAAACTTAAAAAACGATCTATGCAAATGTTGGTTCAGCGCGGAGAGAAAGACAGACTTTCCAAAGGAGAAATCTTGGATTACAGAGGGTTGGTGTATGAGATGCGGCGAGAAATGAATCGCCGTGCACAGAAACGTACCGTCAGGAAATTTCCTATCAAAGTACAGAACCCGAATTCGAATGAAATATCTCTTGATGGGTGAGTGTATTAAATCTACTGTAATCCTTTTTATACCATTCATACAGGCATACAGTAGGTTCGAATCCTGGGCAGGGTAGGTGAACTAATCATAAATAATTCCTTTTGATTTTAAGTTATTCACGAGCGTTACTGGCCTAATATTTGAACAGATTGACATATCATGTGTAAAATTCGTGACAAACTAACACACACGCACAGTGAGTGTGTGTATGTATATATACATATGTATATAAAACCCCAAATACCCATTAATATAGAATTCAATAACTTGCAATTAGGATTACCTTTGGATGTGAGTTATTTTCAAGTTAAAGTGAACTGGATATTAAAGTGCATTTGTGCCTTAATAACTGGTAATTATTGAAAGCAACTGGATGAATACGAAAGTCATTCCTCAACGCAAATAACAAAGCAAGACCTTAATAAAAATACTCCAAAAACAAAACAAATACGCGCCAGCTGCAACTTCATTACGATCATTCCTGCAGGTTTCATTTGTGAACTAATGAGCCGCCGCGCAGAGGGTAAAAGACACTTAGTGGAAAAAAAAAAGGGAACGAGGCCAAAGGTAAAAAGACTCAAAGATTAGAATCCCGAATCTTTAATGAACCCACTTATCGTGGACACGAAATAAATGCTAGAAATGAGGATTCTCTTTTAGCTTTCTGTAAAAGAAAACTATTGTGATGGCTATTTGTCTCTCCGTCCGCACTTTTTCTGTCCGCCCTCAGATCTTAAAGATTACTGAGGCTAGTGGACTGCAAATTGGCAAGTCGATCATCCACCCTTCAATCATCAAACATACCAAATTGTAGCCCTCTAGCCTCAGTAGTTTTTATTTGATCTAAGGTTATAGTTAACCATGATCATGCGTCTGGCACCGGTATAGGTGTCAACAACACAGGCAGGCCACCACCGGCCATGGCTGAAAGTTTCATGTGCCGCGGCTGGGAGTTTCATGGGCCGTGACTGAGAGTTTCATACAGCATTATATGTTGTACAGAAAACTCGACTGTACCGAAGAAATTTCGGCGCATTTTTTACTTATTTTCACATGATACTGTTGTATGTGTTCTCGAAATATTTTGCCCAGAAGGAATCAAGCAAAATACTAACTGGAAAAACCCAGGAAGTGACGGCAGACACCATAAGAAAACACCAAAATATGCAACACTAATTATTCCACTTTTCCAACGTAAATTAGTTCAACATATTTCTAATTTCTATACTAGCCGACTTTAAGTGAGTGAACCAAGCATCTCTAATTTACCTTCATGTTACAATCCATATTAATTAAAAAAAAAATATATATATATATATATATATATATATATATATATATATATATGTTTTTACTCATCCACATTAATCAGTAAAATACGGCTTTAATTTTTGTACTACGCCTTATTAAGTAAACGAAATATACCTAACTAATCCACACTGAGTAAGCGAAATAGTTTCATTTCTGTTCTAATTCTTATAAAGTCGGCAAAGCTCACACCTAATTTCAACACTATGAACATTTACGCTAGACAGGTTTATAGTAAGAACTCGAGTCCTACTGACCATACTTTAAGATATGATCACCATAAAACCTTTCAAGTGAAAATTACAATAAACATTAAGGGGAAACCAAAAAAGGGACGTGAAGCAGAGGTTCTAATGTCGGTGAATATTAGCACCGACTTTTGCGTTGAGTTTACTTTTGCTACAGACCCTACTAACCAAATTCCAATGAAACATTAATTTATTTTAACACCTAAAAACTCGGTTTTCCCTGGTGAGATAACCTGTTCAGGGGAGAACCCTCTGGACAGGTTATCGAAAACAGCGAGTCATTTACTTCAGCTGCAACCAGTGCGTTGTCTATCCTAAAAATAAAATGAAAAAAAAATCACATTTTGGAAATATACTTCAAGGAAAACACCCAAACCTGTGTGAAAATTACTGGTATATTAAAGGTTTCCAGATCCTCCTTTATGACATCTACAATTTTTCTACATTATATGCAGGCAGCCCCACACTTCCTTCTAATAAAACACCCCTAACAATCCTTAACTATACCTTGAATAATGTCATGCTTTCAAAATATCTAGTATTTCAACTGGTAAAAAATAGTAAGAGGTACAACATATCAAAGTGAAGATGTAATCAAAACGCTGTAAAATAGTTTCTGGCATAAACAGTAAACAGTGTATCAAAGACAGATTCCCAACTTCATTTGTTTCTATTCCATACAAGAAGCAAGAATGGTAACACTCATGGTAATACTTACAACAGAAGAGTCGACGAACTGACAAGGGTCAATTTACATACCTGAAAACAGAAAAGATTCACTTTGAATTCAGATAAACATTTAAAGGTAGAATAAAATGAAAAGAAAACCCTTGACTTACACTGTACATAATTTGATTTTAATCAAAATGATGTCTTACAAATACGATATCCACACGCTCTACATTAACTCATCTCCGAGCACACAGCAAGAATTAGTTACACACGTCTACATCTCCGTAAGAAATCATCACTAAAGTATCAGGCACCAAATGAAGACCGCCATCAAAGTACTAATATAGATCATTTTAGGTGAGGAGGGCTGAGCTCCACCCTAGCATATCTGAGTTATGGAGAGATAAAGAGAAAATCACCAGTAGGCACTTCAAAAAGCAAAATATTTATTTGAAGAAAAACAATGAAATTTACAAACTTGTCTCTAACTGATGTGAGGGAATTGGAGTCGCTTGTTCCTTGAAAGGGCAGCAACAAAAAGGGGATTTTAAAAAATTTATGCCACCTGAACAGCAAAATCATCGGATACATTAATCTCACAATTAGCCCTTTATCTAAATTCTCATCTGCTTATATAGCGTCTGATAAGAAGCCTTTTAATTCAAGATATCTTATTCCTTTGAAGCCAATCCAAGCAGATAACTCCACCTACTTTACGTCAGATGCAAGAGAGATTTAAAGCCTCTTAGATATAATGCTTACGTGATATCCATGCTCGGGGCAACAGTAATTCATAAAGACAGAAAATCATTACATGGTACAGATTGCCCTATGTGTGTGTATGTATATATATATATATATATATATATATATATATATATATATATATATATATATGTATATATATATATATATATATATATATATATAGAGAGAGAGAGAGAGAGAGAGAGAGAGAGAGAGAGACCTGGCTTTGAAACTACGACACATTATTAATACACGAAACTTTAAGTATATATATATATATATATGTGTGTGTGTGTGTATAGGGCAATCTGTACCGTAATTATTTTCTGTCTTTATGAATTACTGTTGCCCCGAGCATGGATATCACTTAAGTATTATATCTAAGAGGCTTTAAATCTCTCTTGCATCTGACGTAAAGTAGGTGGAGTTTTCTGCTTGGATTGGCTTCAAAGGAATAAGTTATCTTGAATTAAGTCTTCTTATGAGAGACCTGGCTCTGGAAACTATGACATATTATTAATACACGAAACTAATGGCCCTTCATTGTAAAAAGAATCACCAAACAGCAGAGGTTGACTACCAACTCTTTTCTGAGTCTTCGGAAAAATGAAAAAAATATATATATCTAATATAAAAAGGCTACGCAAAAAAGTCGGGTTCTGCCTTGAAGACAGCTGCCACAGATGCAATGCGTCACGTGAAGCTGGATGGTTTCAGCGATAAAAAACAAAAGCCGGGGGAGAATACCAAATCTTGCCAGCAGAAAAGAATGAACAGTAAATGAGTTTCAAATAAAAGGACGGTTGTTTGATCTTACAAACACTACTTAAGGAAAATATAAGAATTGTAGAGGATTCTAAAACCTAGAAGGAGGAGGAAGTAAGCAGTAAACTATATGGCTAATTTAAGATTTCTGACCTCAAAGCAGTTCCAGCACCCCGGGTTTTAATTCCAGACTTACCTGTGAACGACATACATGATGGCAGACATAAGGACGTCTCGAGAAATGTTTTTATCTCTCCTGATGATGACGTCATACGTAACACTCCCCAATATACACAAACGACACATTTTGAAATTTGCCTTTCCAAAAATTTCACTTCACAAGAAAAATTTCTGCGTTTACGAAAATGAAGAAGAATAAACACTCTGCATTTCTTTGCAAAATTATTCTTCTTTAGTAGCTAAGACATTTCTAAGACATTTCAAATTTTCAAACTACATTTTCTTTTTCCTTGAGACTAAATTTTCACATAAAACTTCTTTCAAAGAATGCATCTCAATTTTTCTTTTCAGCATTCCTTCCAAACCCTTCCATATTTACTTAATCATCTCCAAAATAGAGAATATCTTTAAATACTTTACGGTACTTTGTGCATTACTCAGAAAAGACTTAAATCTGAAGCAATACCGCAAAACGGACAAAGAAAATATTCACATGGGCCATATAAACTATATTCAATCACCGCAAAACAATCCTACCACGCAACAGAAGAATGCAGCTGGATTAAACAAAGAGGTGACAAAATACTTTTGCAAAAATATTACGAGGAAGCTATATGTTACTTGAAAGACAGAGAATGAAAATGTAGAGCAAATGGACGGTAATAAATATTTAAAATGCATGCCCTAAAAACGATCCCAAACCAACATCTCAAAACAAGACCATTCTGATTGAACAAATGCAAAGACAAGACAAGCGTAAGAAACACACTAGATGGGCGGACAGACAGACGGACAATCTCCCTTCACACACACCTATGGACGATGCACCAAGTTGAACTGAAATCCCTTCAACAGTGTAATCGTACTTCGATGACAATATATGCCGTCAGACAAACTGCGAAACAATCACACAGACGGTCTGCCTTGAACCAGACCAATGGATGATGGTCTACCTACGTACCAAGTTGACTGAAATCTCGAGACTTGAAAAAACGATAATTCGCCAATTTCACTTCATTATTTTCAATTGTGTTGCCAAACTTTCCTCCACCATCCACGATACGGCAATTTGGTCTTTATAAGAATTAATGAATCACATTAATCTGCTATTAAAATAACTTCGGCCGAGAGAGCACAAAAAATTATTGTACTTCATAATCATTATTTCTGCTCTCTCTCTCTCTCTCTCTCTCTCTCTCTCTCTCTCTCTCTCTCTCTCTCTCTCTCTGTTGAGAAATTGAAAAAAAAAGAAAAGGCACTTCCTCTTCTCCACGAACACACACATCTTTGTTAATTAACTTTGTGCTATAAACCTGCGTTGCAAAAATTATGATCATGGCCACCGGAAATAAGCTATTGCAGTAAATAATCTAGGATAAAAATCCCTGATAAAATTTTTCCAAAACATTTAGTGTTATATACTCAAGAATTCTAAGGGACTGGAACCCCAGCCAGATTAAATCAATTTCAAGCATCTCATCTAGAATTCTAAGTGTTATTCCTGATAGCAAATTCATTTCTGAGACACATATCCGGTCTACCTGTTAAAATGATAGTCTCCCATGATTTCTGAAGACCTGCCTAGTCACAACTAGAGCTCTCTCTCTCTCCACCAAAATGGAGACGGGTGTTGAAATCATAAGGATTTGAGGCTTAGAGAGAGAGAGAGAGAGAGAGAGAGAGAGAGAGAGAGAATTCCATCCTGAATATCCCTAAATATCCTGATCCAAATATGTCACAAAATGGGTCTTTCTTTTTAGAAAAGTCAAACAGTTAAAACTAGATGGATTTATAATTTAGAGAGAGAGAAAGAGAGAGAGAGAGAGAGATTCCCCTCCTTAATACCCTTTTCCCAACATCGATTCTAGCTTCAGGGCTGACACGATATTGGAGCCCAGTACATTTATTGCAGGATTGCTTATAAAACTGCACTGCAATTTCGACCACTGTTGTTTTTGTCAGCCCGATCATTTATTTATTTACTTAGTGTGAAACTGGACTTTTCAATAAACTTATAAATTTAACTACACACTCATTTCCCAGAGATCTGTACGTTTAAACAATAGTGCATATGACTTATGGTATGTCTTCTTCTTTGAAACTCACTCTATGCATAAACATGGATGTGTGTTTATACATTCATATACCCATATGCATAATATATATACATATATATATATATATATATATATATACACATATATATATTACCACACACACACATATACATATATTATTTACATGTCTGTGATCACGTAAGAATGAGATCTATAAAAAGAACGAGGCAGGAATCAAGACGTCATAATCATGAACCTCATCACATGAATCATTTCCTGCGGCATGACCTTTGCGCTGTCGACGAATGCAGTCCCAGAATAAACAAGAATTTAATCCACAAATATGGCACGTCGGGGTATGTGAGCGGCTACCGCCCTGCCCACCTGAGCTCATGAGACGTACCCGTTATTTCCTCGGTCTCACTTTGACTCGCTCTCAAAACCATAGGATTAAAGTGAGAAATATTCTCGCATGATCTTAAAAAGTTCCTTCATCCCGCACGCGTCCTACAACTAATTATCGCGAGACAAACCAGACATGTTTTCTTGCAATGCACCCGAATCACGATCAATCATTTCTTGCGCCTTTTAGTTTGACAATCCACACAATTTCACGAGATCTAATTTTTTTTAATACAAGTTTTACAATATATCACGAATGCCAGTAGCCTAACATAAGACAGCAGTTGAATAATCCCTTCAACCGAATCACGAGTTGCACTTTTTCATTTTACGATATACACTATTTCTCATAATTCCAATTTTTTTTTAAATAAAATTTTTACAATATATCACGGCTGCCAGTAGTGGAATATAAAACAGCAGTTGAATAATCCCATCGACAGAATCACGATTTTGCACTTTATAATTTTACAATATACACTATTTCACATAATTCCCGATTTTTATTAATAAAAGTTTTTCAATACGTCACGACTGACACTAGGCGAATATAAAACAGCAATTGAATAATCCCTTCAATCGAATCACGATCTTCCACTTTTTAATTTTACAATATACACTATTTCACATAATTCCCAATTTCTATTGATAAAAGTGTCACAATATATCACGACTCATGGGAACAGTCGAATATAAAACAGCAACTGAATAATCCCACAAACCGAATCACGACACAGCCTTTCACCGTCGCGTCGTCCTCTTGGAACAACCTTCACGAAGTCGAGGACGTAAGACGTTTATCGAAATGGTATGCACCAGGTACATCACCTGAGCACCAGAAGAAAAAGCACCCTGACGAATATCTACGGGGCATTACTTAAGAGGGTCCAATCCCGTAGCCATACGGAACACCCACAACGTACACCCAAAAAGGCACGTCTGCACACTACCGACGCAGGAGAACCTTCCGAAGCTACTGGTGTTGGCGAACCAGACTTAGACATCCAACAAAACCACCTGAAGATAATGATGAGGTGTCTTAGGACCTCTCTCTCTCTCTCTCTCTCTCTCTCTCTCTCTCTCTCTCATGCGACCCACAACCACCGGACCTTCGCATTGAAATGGAAATTGTTATGCAGGCAAGAGATCTGGCCAATACCGGGCAACGTTTCTTGGGATGCCGGTTGTTGCACACTCATGTTGCATGCAATCGCCTATTGCGCGGTTACTTCTTTTTCAATTTTTGAAGGTCGCGGGGTTAAAAAGCAAATAAGAAGATTAGGAAAGGATGAAAATACAAATTTTAAACGCGGATTTAAAGCGAAGGAAATTTCACGGGAAGTATGAGACAATTAGCGGCTAAGAAACATCTCACTAAGATTAATAAAAATTACTGAAAATTTCCCTCTGACAAATAGTTGGTATTTGTAAACAAACTGCAACCGCAGACGTAAAGAACCAACAATGGCAGTCGAGTAAATAATATAAAACAATGCATACGATCTACGTCTGGAAAAACAGATGATTATAAAAAGTGGCCGGCAGATAACGCTTTTCCTGGTATGCAATCAGCCTGTAATTGCATCAGAAATCTTGGGAACCTTCTGTGTGCATGAGAATGTCTATTTGAGCAACTGTTTATTATTATAATTATATTATTATTATTATCAACTTCTCTACCATATTCTTTTAGTTCGCACCAATGTCGTAAAGAAAGTTACTTAGAAACATACATAATACATGCATATAATGTATATATATATGCATTATATATATAATATATGCATTATATATAATATATGTGTATATATTATATGCACTTGCATGGTTCCATGGTTCTCTTCTTTGTTCTCTCTTTCTCTCTCTCTCTCATGCACAAAATCATACATACATACTAAAACATATATTGTATATGTATATATATATACATATAATAGAGAGAGAGAGAGAGAGAGAGAGAGAGAGAGAGAGAGAGAGAGAGAGAGAGACAGCTCTAAGGAGAGCAGAGTGCATGAAAGAGAGAGAGAGAGAGAGAGGGCTGTTCAAATACCTCACAAGCATCGTCCTATAGCGGAACTGCGCTTGTAAAAGGTAATATGCCAACGACGCTAAAAAGATGCAAAAGAAAATTAAATAGAAAAAAAAAAGGATTTCCTCTTCTGAGAAACTCAGATAAGAAGAACGCGTCTGTTTACCCAGTCTTCTCGGAGTCACGGCAAGAAAAGTTGTGAAAGGGCCTGGTAAAGAAGAATGAAAGGATGGTAAAGAAATGGGATGATGAGAGAGAGAGAGAGAGAGAGAGAGAGAGAGAGAGAGAGAGAGAGAGAGAGAACTGGAAGAGGAAAAAGGAGAGGAGAAAAGCAGATACAGTAAAAGATGAGAGAGCGAGAAGAAGGAAAAGACGAAATGGTGGCACATGAAAAAGATAGAGAGAAGAATAACAAAAGAATGAACAAGAAAACAGAGAAGACTAACAAAGGAATGAAGAAAAAATAGAGAAGAATAACAAAGGAATGAACAAGAAAATAGAGAAGACTAACGAAGGAATGAAGGAAAAAATAGAGAAGAATAACAAAGGAATGAACAAGAAACTAGGGAAGAATAAAAGTTGAAAAAAGAGAAAAATATAAAAAATGGAGAAAAATAGACGAAATAACAATAAAAAGGAGAAAGGGAAAAAAGCAAGGGAAGAGAAAAATAAGAAAAAAAGGAAATGAGAGAGAGAGAGAGAGAGAGAGAGAGAGAGAGAGAGAGAGAGAGTCGAAGTTTAAAAATAGGTAACTTACGAGGTTTTTCTCAAGAGAAATATAGAGCGTTGCCTCCCTTTGGAACAAAGCTAATATTACATCACCAAGTATTAGGTGCACGAAAGGACACACGTGCCTCCTTTCGTACGCCTAATATATGGTAACGTAGCATTTGCCCGGCATGGAAAATGCACTTGAGATTCCGGTTTTAGTTTTCTGTAAAACTATTTCTGTCGGCCCTCAGATCTTAAAAACTGCTGAGGCTAGAGAGCTGCAAATTGGTATGTTGATCATCCGCCCTCCAACCAACAAACATACCAAATTGCAGCCCTCTAGCCTCAGTAGTTTTTATTTTATTTAAGGTTAAAAGTCGCCATGATCGTGCATCTGGCACCTGTAAAGGTGCCAACAACACAGGCCACTACCGGGCCGTGGCTGAAAGTTTCATACAGCATTATACGCTGTACAGAAAACTCGATTGCACCAAAGAGCTTCGGCGCATATTTTACTTGTTAGAATTTGGACTCAGATGAGGATTTAGATTTAGCTATAAACTTTTCTAACAAATTCAAGTAAATTAGGGGTTAGGCTAAGCTATACTTTCATCTCGCCATGTTTTGGGTAAAGTTCGAGGGAAGCTGCGCATGCTTTTTTCCACGGCAAGCTTAAAAGTAGATTAAAGGCATATTTATACAGGGATACATCCTAATCTAGCCTTCCATTAACGTACGGGTACCGTGTCCTGACCTGGGGGAGGGGATAGGGGGAGGAGGAGGGGTTAGCGGCTTCGAGTCCCCGCCCTCCAACGAGACATGGTACATAGCAGAATGACGTAATGACATGTGTGCAACTATACTGCAGTATTATATTTTTTGTTTGGTTTTTCATCCGACGAACAATTTTTTTGTCTTGAAGAGGACTAGTAAAAGGTCACCAAATAAACCCAAATGGCAACCTGTGCACTCACCCGCAAGCAAGGTTGCCTTCTGTGTCCTTGTATATCGTCCTTGAGGGTTGCTCCCACCCCCAACCTCAACCCCCGCCCTAACTCCAACCCCACTAGGAAGATGCTACCCAACGGCGCATCGGCTCTCGCATCAAGACGTGGTAAGATTCCGCGAAACGCGAGACTGACTAGCTCTTTCATAGAATTCTTTCAGCCTTTCTGAATAATAATAATAATAATAATAATAATAATAATAAGGTTGTGAACCTGAAGGGTTGTGAAAAAACATACAACGACATTCTAGAGGACGAAACCCTTTTAGCACAGGAAATGGGGAAGCAGGGGACCTGTCACATGATAACCAAGATTATCAGTGTAATTCAAACAGTATTTATAATTTCGGCAATTTCCAGCTCCTAGTGCTACGTCAAGAGGGTATATTTGTGGAATTCTCTTAATTCACCAAATGTGTTTCACTGAGTGGATGACCTTATCGAGTATTCAAATGAGAGAGAGAGAGAGAGAGAGAGAGAGAGAGAGAGAAACCTAATGATAGTACTCCCGTCGTCTAATTTTTTATCCTTCATACACTGCAAAATTATTCAGTACAATGTTTCCTTTGTCCACTCTTTGCACTCCTCTTTAGTTACTTTTCAAAGAAACTATTTTTTTATATTTTCGAATCGTACCCAGAAACTCATAGTCTAGATTCCGACGTTGATAACTTCGACATAAAAACGTGTTTACGACTTTCATTTGACCATTTATTCGACGTTTTGAACTGCATTATCTGTCAAATCGAGGTGAGTACAAAGGTCCTATACTACACCAAGCGCCAGCGAGGAGAATGAAGTAAATTCAGCTTGTTGAACAAAACAGTAAAATCAACACACCATGAATTATATGCGGTATATTTTCCTCGACGTTCACCGACCAATTACACGTTAACAGAATAATGATCGAAGTATCATAGATAGTTAAGTGCAAACCTTAAAACACGAACATAACCCCGACAGGCAAACTGGCTTCAACAGAAATACTAATGAACAAATCTCTCTGCCGTCCGCCCAATGTGTGATGAACTCCTCCCAGCCAATTCAGGCAACTTTTTAAGTCGCAATTAAATTCAAAATCCCGACAAACCTGACCACTCGAGTTATTAGCATACGCTTCAACACCCTCGGTGAATGAACACTTGTAGATGGTATTTTACTTCAGGATTTTAAAAAGATGATGGGACGATATGTCCTTCGCATGCATTAGGATACGAAGGCCAAAGACTGTTGGACTAAAACCATTCGGTCATTAAGAAGAGGGTGTGAGGCGATTTACAGTCGAGTCCCCTTTCTCTTTCTTGTTATTGCTGCGTCTGTTGTAAATAATTGCTAGGGTTAGAATCTTGTTTGAGGATATTCACACGTCTTGGAAATTACGTCTACGAAGTTCAAATATTGGTTACTTGAGATTTACTGCGTACTTCCCAATAGTAATGTTCAGTACATTCAAAATTCTAGTCCGTAGGGATAGCTCTGCATAAAATAATTCCGGTTTTTAGGAATAGATGTGAATATTCAGAATTAAGTCTCCTACGAACAGCTATGAATTCTTAAGCTTCCATCTTCAAGGTAATATCGCAAACCGGAGAAATTCAGCTCTAGAAACAGCTCTACTAATTAATATCAAAACCTTCTCATAGCAGTCTAATATCAATAATAATCTGCTAAGAATAAAACCTTAATATTCCAAGTACTGTACCCAATCATCAGCTCACATTTCCTCCATTTTTCCTGTTTCCGGAACTACTACTTTCCTTGGCAGTTTGAACGGCCATTTCTTTGCCTCCCTTCAGAAATATTGACGACTGGTCCACCAAATCTGGACATCTCTTGTCTTTTCCTCTTAATTACCAGCATTATTCTCCTCCCCCTTTATTCCTTTCACATCGCCATAAATCTTTCCCCAGCGCTCAACACCAGCATCCTTCTGTTTGTTATCTCGCTTTCCTATCTGCATCCTGTCTCTTATCCCGGAGCAATCCATCTCTTGGAGGGAAAACTTAAAACTCCTTCCTGCTCATTGTCCTCCCCTTCGACGAAACATGGAAGAACCTAACCTCCCCCTCCTCCTCGTTTTAAGAAGGAGCAGAGATTCGGATGGTACTCCCCCTCCCCCCAACTCCCTCTCCTTACTCCTCCTCCTCCTCCTGAGGAGTGCTGAGATTTAGATGGGACCGAGAGGGTTTGCATATTCCATCAAGGGGAGTGTGCCGAGAGCCCGTTGGCTCAGTCTTGAGCTTAGTCAAAGGGTTACGAGGGGGAAATGCAGTTGGGAGGATTACGAAGGCAATTAGGCCTAAGGAACTCGAGTCCTTGGGACGGTCGAAGGACCAGAAGGCGATGAAGGCGGAGAAGGGGAAATGAAGATGTTTAAGAGCATCACGAAGCGGAAATGAGGAGGAGAATAGGATGAGAAGAACATACCGGGGAGAGGCAATACAAAGGTAATTCAGGAAGGTGACTATGATCCGATGATAATTTAATACGGAAAGGAAGCCGTTCACAGACGGGCCAAAATTCTTAAAAGTCATTTCAAGTTGATGACGAAGATAGTAATTACTATACAGTATTCTACGTAAGTTTTATATCTAATTGAGTCAGGCAACTGATAAAATTAAATTTCAAAGAGAACGCGTAAAAATACACCAACGACAAAAATTCATTCTACGTGTATACCAAAGAAATAAAAAATATATAAAATTAACTCCAGAATAAACTTCAAACTACGTAAACTAACTTCGAACGGACCCCGAAACGAAAGTAGTACCTTGAAACCGACAGAACGAAACTATCGGCGATAGTCAAAGAGCTCAAGAACGAGTGATTTTCCCCAATTACCGAAAACGATCACGAAGGCAATCATTACGAGACGCTGGAAATCATGACTTTCCGAGCGCCACGTAATTAAGTCAATTCATTTCCGCGATAATTACCCAAGCAAGCAGGTAATGACTTCGTCGGCATGCCGGATTAACGCTGTCTTTCGCTGTTCTCAAGAATGCCTCGTTCTTCTTTTGCTGCTCGAGAGAAAAATCAAGTCGTTCTAGCACAGTATACTGTAACCGCTTTGCCTTCAGCTGTTAATCAGCTCAGTGGTCTGGTTAAACTAAGGTATACTTAACTTTTTAAATTTGCCTTCAGTGATAAATAATGCATTCCTTTAAAACGGATAAATACAATACATAATAGGGTTTGTAGAGTACGATTTTAAAAAATCAAGATTGAGCTCCACTGTGGGTCTTATTTCCTCAATAGAAGCTTGACGTTACTGTGAAGAATTTGCGAATTACTTTCATTGTCCACAAGAAGAAAATATGTATCACAAAATAATTTCATAAAGTAATTTCGAAACGACTCATGATGGAATCTAAGGTAAAAACTTCTTCTTACAAAATAACTCCAACAAAACTTCGAAATAACAGAATTTGTAATCACAATTGAAAATCGACATAACGAGCTGCTACAATTATGAAATGCAAGAAGCTTTAGAGACACCAAAACTATACATTTTGGATAACTTGCATAAAATGAAAAGAGCAAGGGAGAAGCTAACGAAAGTCTATCTGTATGTTAATAATAAATCATTAACATTGCTGGTTATGACACAACGGTTACCACTGTGAGTGCCTAGCCAGTGTTACACCAAGCAATAAACTTTACGGTCGGGCAGGGTGTTTATGGATGGATGGATGGATGATGATGGATGGATGAGAGAGAGAGAGAGAGAGAGAGAGAGAGAGAGATTTGGTGTGTGTGTATGTGGGTCGAATTTCAAATGCGGAAAATATTGTCAACTAGCTATGTCTAATGTATTAGGAAAATTCTGTGCGCTCCCCCTCCCCTCTCTCTAAAAAAGATTGTTTACTTCTATTCGTACAATGGGAAATGACACCACTCTCTCTCTCTCTCTCTCTCTCTCTCTCTCTCTCTCACACATATGCCTCTGGCATCGATTAAAGGTTAAAGTTAGTCGACAAAAGAAATCAACAAAATAATGGAGAGTTCATGAAGTAATAAAAAAAAACAAAACATTGAATTAATTACGACGTAAAAATTACGCATCGTTTGAAACAAAAGAAAACATTTTCCAACGCTGTTTTATCTTTCCCCGCATAACAGTGCGTTTGTTGTCTTTCGCAAACCAATAGAAAGCTTTATAGCACATAAACGGGTGACTTTATGCGGTACAGTACTGCGAATTACCGAGACGAATGGTAAGGCAGTATAACCAAGTTTGTGTGTGTGTGTGTGTGTGTATTCGTGTGTATGTTCAATGACGAAAAGAAGCAAAAATGGTAGAAATAAAGGAAAATCTTTGCAACATCCTCTACGACAAGACAGTATATTATCATGCTAGTAATGGCAACAACAGCACTATTAAAGATAATAATAAAAAGAAATTCAAGCATAAAATCCTTCTTAATGCATATGTTAAATACTCTAACACTGAGAGAGAGAGAGAGAGAGAGAGAGAGAGAGAGATTGCAGTTTTGCAAAACAAAGCCTTTATAAGATTATGAATATGAAGCAAGGCATAATTAGGCTCGATTCATTTATTTCAAAGAAATATATAAATTGTACATATTTTAAGGATGGTATTTTACCCGGACCCATAGCAAAGGCCAGAGGCCTACCGCTGTGACTATGGCCCGTGCAACAGAAACAGAAAAATAAGCTACTGAAGCGACAACTGACAACAGAGGTTATTGAAACCGTAATAAAATTAAATAGGAAATTAAAAATATAAGTAAATAAGTTTAAAAGGAGTTTCATATAAAATATATCTAAATACACACACACACACACACACACACATATATATATATATATATATATATATATATATATATATATATATATATATATATAGATATATGTACATAAAATCATATATGTTAATACATATATACTATGCATACACACTGTATCTGTACGCTACTGAAGCGAAATTAATTAATATCAACGACAATTATAAAATATTAAGAGAGGAAGAGGCAATATTATTAATGCGAAAAAGTAACAGTAATGGAAATATTATAGGATATACACAGCACGAGATATATTTTCTCTTCAGATGACCATTAAGAAGAACATTATAAAAAGATAAAATTAACTAGTAACCCTTATAATTACTGGAGAAAAACCACTAAGCCTCGTTTTACCATCTTTTCAATTACAACGTCTGTGTTCGGCCCTAATGCCCCTGACGTAGAGCAAATCGTAACATTCACCGCTGTCTTTATTAATAAACTTTCATAAACAACGGTCTTCAACGGATGAAGGTTCTTGCTCTTTCCACTGCCGCTACAAAGCTCCCATTCTCTTGGGGATCCAAAATTCACAGACACAAAATCAATCTCATCTACAATTCAAATGTATATTGAGAGAGAGAGAGAGAGAGAGAGAGTCTTCTTGTAATATATATAGGTCCTTTGTAGAATTTTCCATATATATACATATAATATACATATATATATATATATATATATATATATATATATATATATATATATATATATATATATATATTTATATAATATAACTTCCATTTCAGCTGGATAGGGATTACGTTGTCGAGGTCTTGAGGTCTTGTTCAACTGGTGTTACTTTGGCATAACACTTATTACACAAACCAAATCTAATATTTGTTGAACTTTTCTACACCTGCGGCTTCGTTCCACTATAGTTTTATAACTTGTGTTATCACAGACACAGTGAACTTTTCTAAAAACTGATTTTCTAGAAACTGATCCACATTATCCCGTCCAAGCCCAGATTGAACCTGAGATCAGAGAGAGAGAGAGAGAGAGAGAGAGAGAGAGCGCTCAGACGTTAAAACTAGTCTCTGATAAGTATGGACTAAAAATAATCTGAATCCCACACAAGCAGGTTTAAGGCCTTCTAAATGGCATTATGATCTCCGAAGACAAAGTTCATAACGTATCTCTCGATCGATAAGAGAGAGAGAGAGAGAGAGAGAGAGAGAGAGAGGTAAGCTGAGCCTCGTCAGAGAATAGGAAAACCTGGTAAGCAATCCTTGGTAGGTTTAAGCTGTTTATACAATGAATCTGCATAACGCTTTAATCAAACCAAAGCCGGATCTAGTAGGCGAATGCAAACCGTTATATTGATTACAACAATGCGAGTAAACACGATCTGCATTCGACAACGTTTTGCCTGTTCACATACATAAAGCACTGGTCACGATGGCAGCAGCGATGTGTTTGTGTGTATATATATATATATATATATGTTTATATATATATATATATATATATATATATATATATATATATATATATGTATATATATATATATATATATATATATACATATACATAGTTCGATTCCGTGGGAACCTGAGCAATTTCAGCAACTTCTATTATTTCCCACTGTACCTCTGTTAACTGCAGACCGTTGGAGGAATGGCACGAGGCAGCCACCTTATTGGATTTATGTATTTTTTATCATTACGCTTTTTACAAACACCACTTCAAAGCCTGTTCCCTTCACCTATACCCTGCGTGCCTCTTGCACTTCTTGGATAATCATGTTCTTCAGTTCCAATATTTCCTCTAAGCTACCTATCCAGCACATTCCAAGCGTAGTTCTCTTCCTCCCTTCAGCTACTTCGACCTACTGCCCTCCATTCTTTCTTAACAACCAAATCATCTCCAAACTAATATTTTTACCACTTCTGAAACACGTACCTTAAAATTCTTAGCACCCTTCAGATCTTCCATCACCAAAAACTCTACCAGAAAAAGTTAATCACAATTGCTTTAACACCATTTCTGTTATATGAATTCCCATCAATATTCTACTTCCATTAAGGAGACTAGGCTCAATAGTCCCTTCATACATTTCAACCTTGGCTTCCACCCACAATGTTGCCTTGCTTTTTCACCTATTCTGTTACTCACGCCTTCAATCATCCTAAAATATTTCATTAAATTTACTCTTAAATACCTGTGCAAACAAAACACTTTCATTCTTCTACCATCCATACAGACATTCATTGCTTCATCCTCCTAATTTCCACTCATCCTCATAACCTTGCTCTTAGTCATATTTAATTCCAACTTGCTCTTATTGAAAACACTTTCAAACTCTTACGCAACTTTATGTAACTACTCTTCACTTTCTTCAATAAACATGGTATAATCTGCAGTCATCAGCCATTTCACAGTCCACTAACTACACATTTATAATTCTGAACTTATATCTAATGCCACTTCTCTGACTTCTCACACCACACCATCCATTAAGACATTAAACAAGCAGGGTAATACAATATACTCATGTCTCAGACCCACTTTTACGCCAAGCCCACTCTCCCATTTACACTTCACTTACTACAGTGTACATTCTCAAAATCTCCACTTTGCACTCTGTTGATTTTCTCGTATGCTTTTCGTAGGTCTATATATGTTAAGCACAGTTTTTGTCCTTTACTGTAAAATTTTTCACGTAAATAATTTCAGTGGACGCTTGATCCACAAAGTTCTTCCTTGCGTAAACCTTCGCCTTCGGCATTAAACTGTTCCCCTAAGGAAAGGAAGCCTCAGAAAAATCAAGACAGTGGTCAAAGCCACATTAGTCAAATGGATAAAAAGCTGATGGACGCAAAATCAGTTGAAATTACAGTAGAATCTCATTTGCACACACCGTACCAATTATAGCTGTCTTTCATACAACATACCTTTGCACCTTCTGGAGAATAAGACCCTTCCTTTCTAATACCTCTTCCACAGCCTTGTTACTACAATAACACGTTTTGCTGTGACTGCATCCGATCATCAAAATCAAAAACACAGTGCCTAGTCGGTAACTGTATGCATGGCGGTAAAAATCTGTTGGACGCTGTCGATACATAAGCACCTTGAACATCGATGGGACAGGGCGTGGTGCTACCAACCTCATCCTAGAAGACTTGCTAAAAACATAAAGGTTACTATTATCTAGAGACTTCCCCCTTTTAAAGACGTATATGGTACACAAGACATATATACGTATGTGTGTGTATATATGTATGTATATATATATACACACATTTATAGATTTGAGCATACATATCTTTACACAGATACTAAAGGGGCAAACTAATACACATCGTTAAACAAATACTAAAGGACACTAAAAGGAAAAACTAAACGCACCTTCTGTGGAATGTGTAAATTAGGTTTCAGACGGCCGCCCAACTAGTCAGGACACAGACCAACCAAATTAAGATGTCCCCCGGTGCTATTAGACTACCAAAACTGCTTTTGCAGTTGTGGCTGTCTTGCCAGGACTCATAAAACAGGAAAATCGGATAACGAGCGCATTAATATCCGTCGTTTTTCTTTTCTTGATATCCCATCGAGGGCTGACACTGCTGCCCGCCACTCCTCATCATCATCAGACGTTGGGGAACAGCGCTAATGAGATTCATTTCTGTTTATGTCTTAACGAGTCTCTCTCTCTCTCTCTCTCTCTCTCTCTCAGAAATTTAGTTTCTCTTGCCTACAAAAGGGGAAGACTCGGACTCTTATATAAACAATGAGGTTTATTTGTAAATGTTAATGAATTTCCCTCACACACATCTACACTAGTTTTTTTAGCTCTACGTAAACGCGAGATAAGACAAACGGTCAAGGATTATTAACGAAAAAAAAAATCTTTTCACACTATTCGAAATATAATCAAAATAATAAGCTATCTTTCGGCCAGGACCCACTAAGTCTGCTTCCGGCTTAACGAATACGTTTCCCATCCTCCCCTACATTCCACTACGAAAATGACCACAGATAATACAAAGTTGAAGCTGCGCAACCGATGACCAAAACTGGTTTCTGGTTCAATATAAAATCCGTGAAGAAACACGAAGCAACGAAGAATGAACAGTTGGAAGTTATCACAGTAGGTCATCGAAACCATAGTGCCTTCCCACTGCCTGCTCTCGGAGACGATGCACTTCAAAGTGCAATCAGGGAATACTTTGACTTCTGAGGAGGAGAGCCCAGAAAATCTATATATAAAGTGAGTTAGATACTGCCTTTTCTCCTCTATACACGAATATACGCTGGAGAGAGAAAAGAGAGAGATAGGTGATTGGGGGGGGAGGGGGTGTCATAAAAATTCAGTAACCTTTTTTTTATATCAAATTTTCATTTCCGAGGAGGAGAGCCTACGGAAACTATATATAAAGTGTGACACTATTTTTTTTTCCCTCTGCCTAAACGCACGTCGAAGAGGAAAAAACGGCGAGAAGTAACAAAAAATTAAGGGAAAAGCCAATAATTCAGAGATCTGGTCACTCATAAAGGAGGGACCCGCGATCCTGGAAATAGTAACACGCCAAAAACATGAAGAAAAACTTCGTATGTCAGATGCGAATAAGATGCAAGACAGATGAAATTCATAAAAGCTAATGTTCACTATTTATAAAAAAAAAATATATATATAACCGAGAATATGAGGGATGAAGACATCAGCTAGGAAAGAACCCGTCCAAGAATATACCACCAGAAAGGAGGGAAAAGAGTACATAAGGATATCTATGGCATGAGAAATGCCATAGTACCCAATGAAGCACTTGAAGCAACAAGTAACCGTGAGAACCTGATGAAAGACTATTTATTGTGAATGAAGCTTAAAAGCTGTATGTATGTGTGTGTATGTGTATATATATATATATATATATATATATATATATATATATATAAAATATATATATATAATATGGAAATACCGATCAGTCAATAATCTGGCGCGATAAAAAATAAAAAGAAGTTATGATGGGCTCAGACAACACACACACAAAAGCGCGCGCACACTTTTCCATTGAAGGCGCTGCCCGTCCAGTTTTCAGAAAGTACTCTGAGATGAAAGGAATTTATGTGCAGACTGCGTCTGAAATTTCTTGAAGTCAGCACTCCAAGGTACTGAACAGAACCAACGTTTTTAACTTCACCGCTATGATAGCCCAAAAAAGTGTTACAAAAAGTGTATTTATATATATATATATATATATATATATATATTTATATATATATATATATATATATATGTGTGTGTGTGTGTGTGTGTGTGTGTGTGTGTGTGTGTGTGTGTACCGTATAGTTACACCTAAATAAAAAAAACTCTTAATTTGACCTCACGTTCGAAATGTTTGATATCAATACAAATAGAAATAATCTCTTGAGATTTATGGTGCCCTCAACACTTTCCAGATTTTACAAGGAAAAAAACCCTTCACTGGACAAATCATATAAAAACCGTGACTCCGAAAAATAAAATAAAATCTTAAATGTGATTATTAGATCACGATTCATCATAATAAACCGTCATTAAAATTACGGGTATATTAAAAAAAAAATTCTCGGTGAAAAATTTAAAATACAGAATGAAAAAGAAACAATCGAATGATCTAATCGAAATGCCTGACAATACCCAACAGCTAAGAGGTCGCGCGGGTCAGATCAAGCCGGCATTATTATATTTATATTGCCCAGCTCCCCGCTGTTCCTAGTCGTTCTCCGCCGATGCGCTATTTGTTGTCTTCATATTAGCGTCTCGGAGGCTGTGAGAAGACATAAAAAAAAGAGACAATCGGGATCTCTTATCTCCGATGGAAATGCCGTACAATTGCTTTAATGCTCTGGCCTAAGTGGAATATTAGATGTTTAACCGGGCAAGATTAACATTCATTTGGATTCTTAACTACATTAATGGAGAGTCTTTAAGATTAAGAGGACCCATGATGCTCCTTATCAGGCTATTCTGCCGTTAGGATAATGGGCTGCTGGTGTTCTGACCCCCCTTGACACCTTAACGACCAGAAAACTCCATTTGTATGTAACCCTCAAGTTAAAGCTAGCTTCTAAATATCTTGCGCTTGAACAAACACCTCAAAGGAAGGCTGTCACTACCATATTACCTCGAAGAACTTCATTACCTTTTACAGTGACGCATATCGAGACATGAAAACCTCCACAGCAGTTACCATGAAAAATATTTTGCCAAAATCCGTTGATTTGGATACATTTCCCTTCACAGAAAGAGATGGAAATGTAACGGCTAAAAATGTCGGGGATGAGGGAGGAAACGGCAAACGTCAGTAAGGTCGAAAAGCCTTTCCGTAACGTTGAACCTTGGGACGAATGCCTAGTTGTGGGTGCGTCCCTTGTGTCCCAAGGTGTGACAACTTCGTTAAGAGACTGTCATCCTCGTCATATCTCGCCTTTTGCATGGCTGCCTCTGCTGCAAAGTGGCTCCGGAGAGCCAAAGAAGGAAGCTATTCCCTATACCTAGTATATATATATATATATATATATATATATATATCTCTCCGTCAGTGGTTTGGTTCCACTGTGGGGGGTGAATTAGAGGCATCTATTTTTATCCATACATGAAACGAAATGTACTTTTGCTAACATGCACTTGAGAGAGAGAGAGAGAGAGAGAGAGAGAGTTTCATGATACTTAACGTCAACCATAATGAACTTATTTCAGATCATAGCCCCTAGAATGATTTGTAAATTTAAATGATGTTTCAGTTAATGAATACTCTGGAAAATAGAAAATTTTCCAACTAAATGACTTGCCAATTCATATTTGTAAATACAGCTACTTAGATCACAAACATTTACACATACATGTATATATATATATATATATATATATATATATATATATATATATATATATATATATATATATATATATATAATATATATATCTATATATATAATAATGAAAGTAGGCTGCATGTGTAAGAATGCTACGCATACATCAACGAAGCGAACGCAAAACAAACTATGAACCTAAGACCGAACATGAAAGTCAGCCCTCTACGCGAAAACCCACGAAAAATTAAATGATTCTACGTCATATGAATTCATTACGATCGTTCCAGCAGGTTTTCTTTGTGAGTTGACGATCACAGACGCAGAGGGTAAAGAACGCCTACAAAAAAAAAAAAAAAAAAAAAAGGCCAGAGGCTAAACACTGACGTAAAGGATGGATTTCCATTCTTTAATGAAGCTAGTAATTGTGAAATAAAAAAACAAATACATATATATGTGTGTGTGTTCAGGGGATGATATATATATATATATATGTATATATGTATATATATGCATGTACACACACACACACACACACACACATATATATATATATATATATATATATATATATCACACCATATATATATATATACATATATACTCGAGAGTATCTTATATATAATAAATTTATATGTATAATGAATATATACATGTACACACAACACTCCAGTGGACGTTAATACCACGCCATAAGATATGGTGGCAACGTCCACTAGCCGTTGAATGGGTATCATAGTGGTACCCGTTCATTTATCACTTATATATTCCCTTCGGAGATAATATAGGAGATATATATTTGATATTAAATGACATTTGTAGTTTCATGATTATATATATATATATATATATATATATATACCGGTATATTCTTTCACTGCAACACAAATTTTTCTCCCATACACTTTTATGCGTATCAGACTGCTTTTCCAAGAGAATCTAAGGTACGCATCAGCATCATCATCATCATCATCATCATCATCTCCAACGCCGTGTGACGAAAAGGGCCTTTGTAAAATTTAGCCTCTCTTGCCTTTTTTGTGCTTTGTCTTCCAAAAATCTTCACCCTTCTCCAACCTCCATTCTCACAGTTCTAATCATAGTAAGTCTGGGTCTTCCAACATGAAGCAGCAACACACTAAATGATAAATGCCCAGTGTGAGGACAGATATCGCATTCAGTCAGCGACACATGAGAGGGATTTCCAATAATTATCCACACTAAATTAGTAAAACATATTTCAAATTTCTTACAAATCAACAGTAAGTCCGACAAATGTACCTCTAATTCCTTTATCAATCCAGATTTAGTCACAGAATTATTGCTGTACATAACACAGTTCTTTATATTACACAATGAATTCAGCTAACAACTTCTGCTTTTTGCTATCTCATTGGAAATAATTCACATCAAGTCACCAAATGGAGTCTAATTTCTGAACTAATTCACATTAAATCAGTGAAATCCGCACCAAATTTCAACACCGTTCATTAATCGTTCAAAGTTAAGGCTGGCGTCCTACTGATCTTCCTTTAAAATATTATTACCATAATCGTTAAACCGTAAGTGTCCCAATTAACATTAACAGTCAGTATAAGCTACAGTAGCATCAAGTTTTGGACTGCGTCTGTTAGGTTAAACATGATCGCCGTTTCGTGAATTACACCTTTTCTAGTATTCTTAAGATATAAACATTGATTTTATATATACTGTACATACATATATATATAATATATATGTGTGTGTATTTTGTGTACGTGTGTGTGTGTGTGTATGTATATATATGTATATGTATGTGTATATATATATATATATATATATATACTGTATATATATATGTGTGTGATATATATGCACATAGAGACACACACACACACATATATATATATATATATATATATACAGTATATATATATATTATATATATATATATATATATATATATATATATATATATATATATATATATATATATTATATATATATATATATATCGTTAATACTGAAGTTACTGTGCTTCTAAACCTATGACAAAAAAACTCGTTTACCTAAATTAAATTTAACAGATCAGGGCGGTCACAGTGACAGTTACAGCTAATGCTTTACTTGAACTATAACCAATAATCACAACTGCATAGATAAAGAAAATAAAAAGGGCACACAATTTTCTCTCTACTGCATCAAAGCTACTAGCTCAATTCATCTTCCTAAGAAAACGCTAGCAAGCATTAACTAAAGCTTGCATAGTAACGTACGCTTAAGATATCTCGCTGATTGTTCTTTGTTATAACTTCAAAAGATCTCAACCCATAGAAACCAATAAAAGTTGATCCTGAGACCAACTCACATACACATATCTATCTATCTATCTATCTATACATATATATATATATATCTATCTATATATATATATATATATATATATATATATATATATATATAATCTCTCTCTAAACTACATTAAGCCAAGCGTGTTAATACTTACGACACGCGTGTTGACAAACTCACAAATGTCGATTTACGTACCTGAAAGAAGAGATATTTGTTAATTTGAATTCAGGTACAGTACCTATTTAGGGGGTAAAGAAAACAACTAAAAAATGCGCCGGAGTTTCTTCGATGCAATCGAGTTTTCTGTACAGCGTATAATGCTGTATGAAACTCTCAGCCACGGCCCATGAACTCTCAGTCGCGGTCCATGAAACTTTCAGCCACGGCCCGGTGGTGGTCTGTGTTGTTAGGATACCTACAGCAGTGCTAACTTTAACCTTAAACAAAATAAAAACTACTAAGGTCAGGAGGCTGCAATTTGGTATTTGATGATTGGAGGGTGGATGATGAACATACCAATTTGCAGCTCTATAGCCTCAGTAGTTTTTAAGATCTGAGGGCGGACAGAAAAAGTGCGGACGGACAGACAAATAGCCATCTCAATAGTTTTCTTTTACGGAAAACTAAAAAGTAGCAACTTACAATTATTTTCTCCCTCCCCTTCCCATCCCCCGCCCCCCCCAAAGTAAAGTCGTGCGGATCTATCCAGCAATAATTACTTTTCTTTTCCCTCCACCCAAAAAAAAGCAGTAAATAATTAAACACAAAGTACACGTCAAGTGACCCAGGAACAAGAGTTATAGCTATATATGTCTACACCTCACTGAAAAAAATCATACACTAAGGAATTAATTACCAAAAAGACTCCCACCAGTATAATAATACACATTATTTTAAGCGAGGATTACTCAGCTCACAAAAACAAACCTGTGTGAGAGGTAAGAAAAAGAGAGAATTACCATCACCGCCCAAAACTTAAATACCATTATTAGGGAAAACAAGGGACATTATCTTGAGGGAATTACTTACAAATTTATCACTGCTAAATGATAAATCACGCGTGAAGTAAAGAAAACGTCCACATAATTAAACGAAAATGGGATGTCAGCATCTTGGAAAGACAGGAGCGATATCTGAGCCAGAAAAATCATGTCGCCTCAGCAATAAAATCTTCGAACAATCCTCTCTTTATCTACACTCCTATCTGCTTATATAGTGTCTAACAGGGAGACTTTTAATTTAAATTATTCCTTTGAAGCCAATCCAACCAGATAACTCCGGCTACTTTACGCCAGATGCAAGAGAGATTTACAGCCTCTTCATCTTAATCAAGATGATTCGGATATAATTCTGAAGTGACAGCCGCGCTCGGAATCGTGACGCTCAGCGGGGTAACAGGAATTTATGAAGATAGAGAAGTTATTAGGAGAAACATTACAGTGTAGATAATGAGAGAGAATTAGCAGTGGAAATTAGAACACACTTATTAGACATTAAAATTCAAGACTTCGCCCGCCTCTTTGCAATAAGAAAGACAAAACAGTACAGGTACGGATATTTCTAAATGTTGTTCTGTTAATCTTTGATGGGAAATTAACTTCATAAATAGATGTAAGTAAGACAGGTTATCGATTCGTTAATCTTGTCCTCGGTAAAAAAAAAAAAAGGAAAAATAAAACGGGAAAAAAATAGGATCAGAAAATGCGGGGTTATACCCAGAAGATCTTTCGCAGCTGTCTTCTGGGTATAACTTGCCTTCTATCTATTTTTACATTTTATTTTCTATATACCTTTTTCAGAAGTCAAGATTAACAATCGTGTCTGTCTTACTATCTATTATGATTATTCCATCAAATTCTTAACATTAATATCCGCCTACTGCTGTTACTACCCTAACAAATAAGTTTGAAAACACAAAAACAAAAAATAGGGGAAAATTCAAAGTTATCGTAGTAGAAGATGATCAACAGTACATGAAGTCCCCATTACAAGGACTCCTATTTTCGAAACGGTTTGACTTCCAAAAAATAAAAAGGAAAACAGAGACAGAGGAGAGAATCCCTGAGCTCAGAATTAGACATGGAATAAGCAGTCAATAAAATGGCGAGTGTAAAATAGTTTTGACACCTCAGGATATTTATTGGTTCCGACCCCAGACTTACCTGTGAACGATATAGAAGATGGCAGACATAAGGACATCTCGAGAAATGTTTTTATCCCTCCGGATGATGACGTCATACGTCACACTCACTAATATACACAAACGACACATTTTCAAATTCGCCTTTTCCAAAACTGCACTCAATAACAATATAATTTTTTTTATAATCAAAACTACGAATAATATTTTTTCCTGATAAATTCTTCTGTGGTTAAGGCATTTTCGAAATATTTCAATTTTTCAGAATATATTTCGTTTTGCTAAAGGCAATTTTTCCAAAAAAAAACCTTCCAAGCAATGCATCTCAACTTTTCAGTATTCTTCAGAAACCTTTCCACATGCGCATAACTTAACAGGACTTGAAAAACACGGAAATCTGAAACAACTCTGCAAAATAGAAGAATATATCTTATTTTACACGTAACATTAAAACGTTTACTCAATTACTGCAGTACAAAAACTACCATGCAACTTCAACTTGCATTTGGCTCACACAAAGAAATTAAAAATGATATCTGCAGCATTATTACGAGAAAACAGTATATTACATTTAGCGTGAAATGAAAGAAATTGAGACTGGAAAACGCAGATAAAATGGATGATGATACGCGATACATTCGCACAAAGAAAGACAGAGAAATATGAAAGAGTATATAGCAAAACGAAAACCGAGTTGGATAAGAAGAGAGGGAATAGCATATGAATTATGGACCAGGATTAAAAACACGGAACTGGAATGAGTAGAGAAGAAAAGTAAAACTCGAAGGTGAGGTCATAGAGACAGCAGGGAGTGTGTATGTATGTATGCATATATATATATATAATATATATATATATATATATATATATATGTATATATATATATATATATATATATATATATATACTATATATATATATATATATATATATAATATGTAGAATCTACTGGTCACTTTTACCAGACACATATGTAATTCTAATAACCACAATGCCCTCTTAACTTCTCCGAATTCTTCGCGCTTTTTTTTTTTTTGGATATAAAGCCGAAAATATCAGACGGAAGAAATTGAAGAGCCTGTGCTCTTCAATTTCTTCCGTCTGAATCACCACCTAAACTATACAAGCATATCCAAAAAGCGCGAAGAATTCGAAGGATAGAAAACATTCAATAAACTTATTAAATAAAAATACATATCTATATAATATATATAATATATATATATATATATATATATATATATATATATATATATATATATATATATATATATATATATATATATATACAGTATATATGGAATCAGTAATTGTTTAAAACCAGCACACATATTATTTATACTAAAAACCTTTAACTCAAAACCAAACATTGTTGATGCCAAAGCCGCGCTAATAATCTTTGTACGAAAATGGACCATCTTAATCATTTTCGGATTTCTCCAATAAGACGCTCTGTGAAAAATAAACAAATAGTAAAAAATGCGCCGGAGTTTCTTCGGCGCAACTAGTTTTCTGCACAGCGTATACTGCTGTATGAAACTCTCAGCCACGGCCCATGGAACTTTCAGCCACGGCCCATGAAACTTTAAGTCGCGGCCCATGAAAATTTCACCCACGGCCTGGTGGTGGCCTGTGTTGTTGGCACCTATATCGGTGCCAGACCCACGATCATGGCTAACTTACAAACTAATAAAATAAAAATTACTGAGGCTAGAGGGCTGCAATTTTGGTATGTTTGATGATTGGAAGGTGGATGTCAACATACCAATGCAGCCCTCTGTACTCAGTAGTTTTTAAGATCTAAAGGCGGATGAAAAAATGAGGACGGACGGACAAATAACCATCCCAATATTTTTCTTTTACAGAAAACTAAAAAACTAGCAACGCACAATGAATAAACCCAAATAAGGCAACACTCTTGTTGTCTGCCCCTCTCTCTTACTATTATTTTCGTTTGTTTGTTTTTTACCTACATGAATTTCTAGTCACTGGAATCTTCTCACAAAAAAACTACGTAAGCATAAGTGACAGCACAGATAATATAACAATAATATAGTTGATGATGATAACATGAACAGCAATAACAACAGCTACAACATTAATAATAATAATAATAATAATAATAATAATAATAATAATAATAATAATAATAATAATAATACCAGCAAAATACTGAAGACTTTCTTTTGGGAGAGCAACCTCCTTCCAGTATTTCAGAACTTCTCTCTATAATGTGTCATTATCGATTTCACACGGGATGGTCTGCTGAAAGACCCACGAGACTTTGACGCTGATTTAATGACCATTAATAATCGCTTTGCTTTCATAGTCGGCTTTAAAAAACAAATCTGCTTTCGACGGACCTCCGAATTCCCATCCGCAAACGTAAAACAATGATCACTCTTCTAATGTTACGCTGGGTTAATGATATTAATAAGCAGTAAAAATTAAAAGATATAGGAAATTTCACTAATTTCTTGAGAAGATTAATTAATTTGAATTCTTACATTTTATTTCATTAAAGATATTTAAAACCAAAAAGCTTTTTTAAATTTTAATTCAGCTTATCGAAACCAAATTTAACAATGTGTTTTTGGATTTAAGTGTCTTTAATGAAATAAAATGTAAGAATCTGTCGAGTTAATTAATCTTATCGAAGAAATTAGTGAAATTTCCTATATCTCTTTATTTTCACTATTTATCAGTGTCCCCAGCAGCGTTGATAATAGAAAAATAATAATTGTTTTGCAGTGCGAGATAAGGTCAAGATAAAATAAACTAAGTGACACAGAAATGCTGTAAAAGATAGCCTTAAATGAACACAAAAACTTTCTTAATGTTATAAATTATGCTGCCAGATTTCCTAACAATATCCAAGATTATTATAAAAAAAGGAGAATATTTTGCAGACTGTGGATATAAAATAGTCGACCAAGTCCAATTAAAGACCGGCACTAGTGAAGGGAATCGTTAATTTTGCAGTTAATTAGGAGCAGAATAAAAAAAATCGGTGAAACTTTGAGCAAAACGGACAGAAAACCTTCTTTCGTTTTTATTCTTTTGCTCTTAACGAGACTAGAAAGCCCGACCGCAATGCCGTGACGTCATCAAATCTCTATTTAGGTCTGCCTTATTAAAGACACTTGATCATTTGTACACTTTGAAATAAAATTCAAAAAGTTTAAAATAAACTTCTATATTTTATATTTATCACAAGCACAAATCCATTAGAGACAAAACAAAGAAATTTTTGTAACTATAACGACAAAGATACTAACATACCACAGAACAGAATACCATTATACAAAAAGAAAAACAGAACCAAGAGATTTCACACGAGCGTATCTACAAGAGCAAACAAGTAATAAATGCACCAAAGTTTCTCCGGCGCAATCCAGTTTTCTGTACATCGTATAATCAAGGCTACCGGAAATAGATCTATCTTTCAGTGGTCTCGGTATAATGCTATATGAGCCGCGGCCTATGAAACTTTAACCATGGCCCGGTGGTGGCCTGTCCTATATCGTTGCCAGACGCACGATTATGACTAACTTTCACCATAAATAAAATAAAAATTACTCAGGCTAGAGGGTTTCAATTTGGTATGTTTGCTGACTGGAGGGTGGATGATCAACATACCAATTTGCAGGCCTCTAGCCTCAGTGGTTTTTAAGATCAGAGGGCGGACAGACAAAGCCATCTCAATAGTTTTCTGTTACAGAAAACTAAAAGTGTATGTCGCAATTCTCAAATAAGCGAACGATCAAAAGACGTCACCATGATTTCGGAGGATCTGATGACAACACGACCAAGCTCTAGGAATCAAACGCCCGGGGAAGACTTCTTAACATTCCCTCGTTGTTCAGGTGTTCAATTTCTGTGAAACATTGCCCTCTAACTGTAAAAGGTAAGGAATTTGTTGTTCCGATCACCGACAGAAATTTCTTTGCCTTCGACTCGGATTGTGGCGAAGGCTGTTGTCCAGACCTGAATAATTAAAAATCAATGGTTCGCTCAGGTCGACAGTTTTGACTTCTAAGCTGACGATGGCAGCGGGTACTCTTACAAAACCAATAATAAATAACAATTCTACAGATCAGCTTCCAGGCTGGTGATGTCGGTTACTGTTACTTTACTTGCAAAAGACAACTGGGTCTTATTCATATTAAAAATGTTATTCAGCGCCCAACCCGATGACAAGGTAAGCAGAACAGAGAAGGCAGATAGATGGAAAGACGTCTAGATGGACGACTTCCCTTCAAAGCAAATCTACACATGATGGTCAACCATTGTACCAACTTTGAGTTTCTTTCAACTGCGTAGAAATGCATGATACTCTACCTTTTACCAAGCCTGGCTGAAATCTCTTCAGTCCTGTAAGAGAAGATGCAACAACAAGGCAAGTATGACAGACAAGTTAACGAACTGAAGATCTGACATCTCCCTGTATGTAAATCTAAGAATTATGATTTTTCCTTTTATCAAGCTTGATCGAAACTCGCTCAACACTGTAAGAGGTGTTGTGACGACAAGGTCAGTGTGACAGGCACTGACAGGCAGACAAACGGACTATCTCCAGTCAGGGCATCTATACATAAATGGTGCAAATTTATATCAAGTTTGACCAGAATCTCTTCTGCCATTTAAGATGCGATGTCAAGCTGAGCGTGACAGGCACACAAACGGGGGGAACAGTCAGACGGACAGAGAGACAAGAAAGGAAAAACTAGAGTATCTCCGACTTTGTAAGCAGAGAACTAATAAGAAATAAATGTTGGGGCCGACAATGGGAATATCTTCACTTTAAGACAGCCATATGACTTTCTACCTAATTAGATCAAGCTGCATGTTGCACAGGCTGTCAGCAGAGAACTACCTACTCTTAAAAGTACAATTCTCTTTAAGAGTATTCGTCAGTTAATCATGGAGCAGGTTAATGGAAAGAAATTAGCTGTGCTTTCCCATGGTGAAGAAATGAGTTGTCTACATATTGATGATAAGCTTTTCTTTCTTACTCAATCTAATAATAAGGAAAAGCTCCTTGTGTAGTAGCCACAACTTGGTGCATAAAGAACAAAGTATTTCATAACAACTCTCACCTACCTATTAACAATCCATGG
>NC_089757.1:22160764-22178264 GCF_040412425.1 Macrobrachium rosenbergii
GAGAGAGAGAGAGAGAGAGAGAGAGAGAGAGAGAGAGAGAGAGAGAGAAATAGAGAATCTGCTTGACAATACTAGCGATGACGAAGTGGCCGGCGGTTTCCACTTTTCCTGGTATGCAGTCGCCCAGAACTTGCACCGGGTATCTTGGCAACCTTCCGTGCGTACGAGAAGGTCTATTCGAGCAACTTTCAATTAGGGCTATTATTATTCAAATTTATATCAAATTCTTCTGTCCCGACTCCAACATGTTAACATTCTCTCGGAGAAATTCATGCAACAGGTCTGTGTAAAGAGAGAGAGAGAGAGAGAGAGAGAGAGAGAGAGAGAGAGAGAGAGAAAGCTGTTCGAGCGACTTGCATGCACCGTCTTATAGCGAAACTGCGCTTGCAAAAAAGTATCACAAAAAAAGGGCATGCTTTCCTCTTCCTGGAAACTTGAGGTACGTGGAACATGTGGGTTTAAGTAGTCTTTTCGGCGTCTCGGCAATAAAACCTGTGAGCTGGCTTGGCGAAGCCTTCGCAGCTCCGCGCTAATACTGAAAGATTAGGGAAAAATTTATACTCCCATCACACGCACACGCGCGTGCCCTCAACCCACATCTAAGTGTCTGAATAGAATTGAATATACAATTCAGGCCGGAGGCCAAGCACTGGGACCTACGAGGTCGTTGACAGTAAAAGACTTGAAAGGTGTAACAGGAGTAAAACCTCGCAGTTGCACTATGAATCAGTTGTTAGAAGAGGGTGGAAAGGAAGATAGAAGAAAGAGAATATGAAAAGAGGTAGAGAAAAAGAAACGAAAGGGGTTGCAGCTAGGGGCCGAAGGTACGCTGTAAAGAACCTAAGTAATGCCTACAGTGCACCGCACGAGGAGCACTGACGGCACTAGCCCCCTACGTGGTTAAGTGTTTGTGGCAACATTATAAACTTTAGTAGGGCTACAACCGTTAGAGTTATTTCTATTTGACTGCTACATCTGCTGACCAAAAATTACTTGTTTAAAAATCCATTGTAAATTACGGAATAATTATCCATAGGTAAGTTTCTTTGTAATGATATACTCAAATTTCAAATACCGGTTAATGACTATGACGAATGTTAAGTAATGACGTTACTCTACTTCAAAAGGTTTATTATGTGTTATGGCGATGGTGTGAATAAACATTAAATGATGCATACCTGCATAGAGACTTCCTGTGTCTGAACTACCCATCATTTTCATTCCCAAATAAAACGTCGAACCAAATGAGAAAGTATCCCCCTAAAATATAGATATATATTACTGCCGTTTAACTATTTATGAAATTGGCCCAATCATATACAATTGTTAAAAACCCCCGTTAATACAATAGTATAAGGGTGAATGTTGCTGCAAAACTAATTTCTATTATTCTAAGGAGTTTTCTTTCGTTTTGTAGGGAATTAAGTGACTCATACTTAGGGATTTAATCTATTCTTAATACTGGACACTGGGTTCATTTGCCAGATCACGTGGCATTTGCTGGATTCGGTATATTTGAAGGCGTTTTCGAATGATTAATGTTTTCTAATCGTTCTCGCTTTCTTAGGTATCATCACGTGGGTGGTGGAGAGAGGCTTAGAGTCACTCAATATACGCGTGCATGTTCTTCCTCTATGACACTAATTGGATATATTTTACGCTTACGTTTTTGTGTTCTTTTCTAAACGTAAATTATTATGAGTGGGGATTTAGTCTATCCACATCTTACTTGGAGGCGTAGATAAGAGATTGACAGGTTCTGAGTAAAAATGGTTTTCGTACAACCACGTGTTAAGTCTCCTTGGGTGTTTATTGTTTTTAGTTCCTACTTTATGGCTGTTGTACAGAAATATATCTTTCCTGTATATGTATACTGTATACGCCTAGAGTTGAATAAAGTATTATTATTATTATTATTATTATTATTATTATTATTATTATTATTATTATTATTATTATTATTATTATTATTATGGATTGAGTGATGCGTTAAATCTGAGAATGGAAATAAGATATAACTGCAAAATTGTGAGATAAAAAAAAATTGTGAATGGAGGTTGGAATGGCCGATGTTTGAAGATGACAAGAAACTAAATTTGGACAGTGATTAGAAAGCACAAAAACTTGTGAAAGATCTTGGAAGAATTTGAAAGAAGGAGGAAGTTATAGGTAATTGTGAGCAAGAGCAAGGTTTTGAGCGTAAATGGAAAACAGGAAGATGGACAATGAATGTTAATATTGATGGTGAGGAAAGGAAGCATTTGATTCTTACGAGTTTTTGGGAGGAAATTCATTAGATGATATTACTTCTTGAATTCAAGCAGAGAAGGCAGCAGAGTGCGTGCAAGAGATTGAGAACAAAATCTGCCGCGTTTATGGAGGTTAAGTTTGAAATGCATTAAGGCAATCCTTCACCAATTACCTTGTCGAAAGTGAGGTGAGGATCTTGGATGCAAATGAAAGAAAAAATATTTTTTTTAAGCTGCTGAAATGAATTATTTGTATATAACATGCGGCATAAGAAGAATTACTGAAGAGGAGAGAAATGTGGAGCTATGAAAGTGAATAAAAGGTAAATGGAAGTGAAAGTATGGAACAATGAGTTTTGAGATTTTTTGGTCATTTGGAAAGCAAAGAGAACAATATGGCTATATTATCACTCTAGTATCTAGAAACTATACAACTTTTGATTAATGTCAGGCTATAACATCACTCTAGTATCTAGAAACTATACAAATTTTGATTAACGTCAATGTCTTATTACAGTTTAACTAATTTTTCGTTTTCATAACCGAATATCAGGTCAATGATGTGTTTTCTGGCTGGCGCGTAAGGTTTAATTATCACTATAAGATAATAGTACGTAAAAAGTGTCAGCTGGGCTCCTGTGGGCACCAGAAGAGGTGGAAGACCCAGATCTACTTGAATAAGGAGTACGAGAAGGGAAACTAGCGATAAGTGGAGACTTGTGGAAGATAAAGCACAAAACATGACAAGCCTTGAATCTTGATCTCCCTTTGCGTCATATGGCGTTGGAGGCCATGATGATGATGATAACGATGATGATTAAAAATATTATTATTATTATTATTATTATTATTATTATTATTATTATTACTTGGGAAAAAATCCACAGTGTTGTGTTGCTACACTTGTAAATAAAATTCTTACGAACACATTATTGTGGATTTGTCTCACCATTATTATAGCTCAATGTGATTACGAGATTTTGATTAATAATAATAATAATAATAATAATAATAATAATAATAATAATAATAATAATAATAATAATAATATTCACATCTTGCACACATACTGAACAAGACAAATAGTGCAAACTTTCTAAACACACTTACACAAAATAAAGAAACACACAAGAACAGTATAGAAAACTACACGTGAAAACAAACACACATAAAATCTCAGCATATGAATGAGCAGCAGCTGAGAAACACGGCTAAAAGTCAAGGCAAAGTCATTAAAAGCAGTACTACAGACCCTCATTAAGGCCTGAAATATAGCTGCTTACTAATCTCTTATCTAACGTCAATCACTATTCAATCTATTGTTCCAACGAAACTTTTTGCCCAAAAGAAAAAGATTATTCCTCTCCGACTACCAGAAGATCTGCACTTCTAAACAAACATGAAATGCTTATTCAGCGCATGATCCCTCCTCACGGAATTAGAGTATGCTATCGAATTACTGGTCTTAAAACACCAAATCATTTCACGGCTGTCAAGACAGATTTTCCACGAGATCCCTGTTCTTTATTCTTCACTTACTTATGTCAACAAAGAGTGACTGGTTTGACGCAATCAAGGAATGGTAAATTGAGGTCGGGATAAGCCCATTTCAACTGATTTGCTTAAAGGAGATTATTATCGTTTCTCTAATCTTATCCTTTCTCCATAAACAAAATCAGCACGTTGTGGAAGAATGAGTTTTAACTGTTTTTATCTCGTAAGATTTACTCAGGTCAAATCAAGTCAATCGCGGACGAAAGTAGTGAGGTACGGCACTAAAATACAAATAAGAAAATCCAGGCTAGACAAATAGATATAAATGAAACGGGAAATTCTGAGAGAGAGAGAGAGAGAGAGAGAGAGAGAGAGAGAGAGAGAGAGAGAGAGAGAGAGAGAGAGAGAGAGGTGGGGTCTCTAATACGGTGAACCGGTCAACTCATATTGTCTAGTACGTCACTATTACAAAATAAATAAAATAAAATACATTAATAAAAAAAAATCCTCATACAACTAAGAAAAAACATACAAACAAATTGTGAAAAGGAGGTTAAACTTCGATCTTCTCATTCCAGCCATTCCAATAGTTGAAAATACATTCGTTTCAAAATGTACAGTATATTTCTTTGAAATTTAAAGAAAAAAGTTTTCACCATAAACTTAGCTTAAAGAGCGTAGAACCTTCCGTAAAAAATACGTTAAAAAAGAAAACTGATTTGAAAAGCTAGCCTTGCAGTAGAAAATTTCAATATCAATAGCAAAAAAATTTAGCAGAAACGTCAATTCCGTAAGAAAGTGGCTCACAAAAAAAAAAAAATCGTTCTGAAACGAGATAACTTTACTAGATAATACCATCCAGAAATGGACAGTGGCCTTACAAGCAATATATTTGCATTGCGTAAAGAGAACCAAACAAACATTATAACACGCATTTCTTAAGGGCACAAAATCCACAAAAGACTAAAACAAAGCCGGTTGACTTTCTGCAGTTTTTCGCCGTCAGATTTCACCGAAAAACAAACTCAACTTTCAGCAACGACGATAATGCTTTCTATCAATCTGTCATAGATTCTTTGTGCAAACACTGCCCTAAGAAGAAACTGCTAATGTTCTAAACCATTATCCCTGAAGCGCAGTATTCTTGACTAAAAGCTATAAGTAACAGCGGGGCAGTGTTTGAGGGACATAACATGATATTAAAAACGCTGTACACCTAAAAAAAAAAATAGAATTATATTATGTCTAAAGTTTGCTATACACTAGCAATAAAAATTCACTAATTATTAAGGTAAATAAAATACCACAATCTGTCTTCTCTCTTCAAACCACACATCAACTTTTATATACTGTACCTACAGTTGAGTACAGTACATCGTACCCATTATTGCAAAATAAAATCTACGGCCATTCAGTGCCAACTGTGGTATTATACTTTGATCGATTTACTTCCATTCGTGGGCTCATACGATTAAAAAATATAGATACAATACAAAAACTGAACAGTGAATCATGCAGCTAGGAAAGTGCAATTTATGGGGGGAGGGGTCAAAATTTTTTTACATTTTGCGGGAAAGCCATCACAGTCTGATGATTTGTTAAGTAAATTCTTTTGGCATCCCTAATCTCATCTGGTGTGACAAAGTCGGTAAAATAAAACCATATTTTATCAGTGAACATGTTATCTACTTTCCATCGAGTCTCAATCGTTTATTTAATTCGACATCATAGCTAAAATGATTGTCCCACATCCCGGCAATACCTTCGTGTACGACTGCTTTCCGTAACTCATCGCGATGATTGGTTGAGCTTTGGACTTAAGAGAACCAATGTCATAGCGTGAATAGTCGCATGACTCTAATATCACGACAAGGTATCTAGTCTTGATTTTTTTCATTCAACCGACAGAACTTTTGTGAGATACGAACAAAATAGGAAAAAGCTGACTTAAAAGGTTTGAGCTTGTCAACATAAAAACAGCCAACAGATTCTACCCAGAACCATATATCTATCTATCTACTTATATATATATATATATATATATATATATATATATATATATATATATATATATATATATATATATATATATATATATATATTATATACACACTTTATATATATAAATACAGTATATATATATATATATATATATATATATATATATATATATATATATATATATATATATATATATATATATATACACATACACTGTATGATGCAACACTTTGTGCATTAAAAATTACCGATATTTATGCAACATGGTAAGGGAAAAAATGTCTGCGGATACCATTAGTTCTGATCACCTTTTCATTCCCGGTAAAGACAAATACATACACGCACACACACACACACACACAGCAGGAAACTGGCTCAAATGAACCCCACCCTCAACATCCAACATCCCAAGTGGTATCAGATTCAGAAAAGGAATCGCTCGCTTCAACTATCTGAGCATTGACGAATGTGCCATTACGAAAAACCACGCCACTTCCTACAAAAAAAAGATATATATATATATATATATATATATATATATATATATATATATATATATATTATATATATATATATATATATATATATATATATATATATATATATATATATATATCATAAAAAATGAATGAAATAAAGTTTGGGAATGTACCCGCGGTTTGAGGGATAACCACCAGTCAGTCAAGTAAATCGGTCAAGGAATTATTTATTTTTCTCCTGGTATATCCTGCGATACTGAAGAATTTACGAAACTTGGACTCTTAAATATCTTACTGGTTCATCAACAAGCTTCTCCTCCCAAATCTGGCATCTATAGCACAATCAACAGCATATCTAAAATTACCATCCGGGGAGAGTGATGTTTATTTAATAACGAGCTTTATGCCACGCGCTAAGCTGTGCTGGGACCCGGCGCTGCCCATGTCTCCCCTACCCTCACTTTTCCCTACCTACCCCACCCATATCCGGGCCGGACAAACAGGTTTGCAGGAGGAGGGTGGATGTGTCATGTCTTCCCTATCCTCCCCAATCCCCTATTACCCCGCCCCACCAGGGGCGGACAAACTGGTTTGCAGGGGGTGGGTGGATGTGCCCCCCCTACCCTCCCGAAACCCTACCTATCCCGCCTCCAACCGGGGCGGACAAACAAGGAAGATCCATTCGGATTTTAATATTATAGATAATAATAACACCGGTACACTTACGCAACCCAAGGTATATTGTGTAACAATAATGAGTTACTTCGACCAGGCAGATCAAAATCCCCAGACAGTGGAAGTCACGCATGCCTACCAAAATCCGATGGTGGAGAAGACCAGGCACACCTTTTCTAATGGATGACGACTGCAGGCTATGGTTTAGTGGTTACCAAGAGGTGTAGTTGAGGGTCGTTAGTAAATCTGATGGACGGCTGCGCGGTTGTAGGGGTCAAGGCCAACCTGTCACGTACGCGCAGATGAATCCTTGCAATTACCCAAAGGAGAAACGTGCAATTACACTGCATGGTCAATAATGGGGAGCTAAATGCAGGTAAGGATAACCAACCACACAGAAAATTACAGGTGGGAGCTCGCCTGGGAGTGGGCCAGAAGGGGAGGGGAGGGGAGGGGGGAATGGTAATGGCTGTGCTTGGACATATCTGACCCGCAACAAATGGAAGGGGTGCTATCGAGTGGCTATCAAAATTCACCTGATACCAGACATTGGAAACCATTTTCTTTCGCACTGCTGCTCTTTTATTACAGCACGTGAGAGGGAGAACCCTCATGGGTGTGCAAATAAAAAACAAGAAAATATGTTTTAAAGATAATTACACTTTTAAAAAAGCCAGTTTCTGCAAAGCAAAATTATCAGTTTCAAGAAAATATGTTTAAATTCGATCTAATCAAAGGACGGGTATCGTCGTCGATGCAGAAAGTGTCACGGAGAAATAAAAATGTGACCTATTCCAAAACCTATCCCCTAAAGGCGATAAAAAGGGAAAAGGAGGAGTAAATATATGAAAAAGCGATATATATGAATTTTAATGTTCCTCTTAAGTCCAGTGAAATTGAATATTTCTCTTCAGTTCGTTGTCGCTTGATCTCTGTGCAAAGGTGCAAATCCTGCAGCGGATGGTATAAGGCTTTATATTTCCTGCTCGGATATTAGTCGTAGTGATGAGCGTTTTTGAAAAAGAGAGCTCATTCTTTTAAATATAATATATCCAACACACGGAAATGCTGAATGCAAAGACTGCAGCAAATTAACAATGATAACAATAGTCTGCACAAACGAGAGAGAGAATTAAAGTATTGTATAAAACTTACAACTAACACTACAGTATAATCAAATTATTAAAAAAATAGTCATTGATAAAAAGAATCAAAATTTTGGGTCGAAACAAAATAATAAGCTTTTAGCAAATATATTGAACATAAAAAACTAATATTGCAATCAGAAATTTTCATCAAATGCAAGATAAATAAAAAAAACATGAAACGAGAGAACAATAATGTCTAAACTCGGGAAAAGCATCCTGAGTTCTCCATCCTCCATGCGTGACCCAAGGTACTTTTCTCACCGTGCACTGAGGTTACCTTTCATTTGTCAACAAAGAGCCACCTGAGCTTCCACAGACGTGGCCCTCAAACCCACCCACAACGGATCTTTTCCAAGGCAAGACTTCGTTTGGGCCCCTCACGCCCGTCAACCCGTAACTACCAAAGTCACGACCACCCGCCCAAAAATGGCCGCTTGGTTGCTTCTAATTAATGGTTCTATACCTTATTTTCTGTCTTTTTCATCCGGAGAAAATGCACTTAGAAGTAGTCTCCAGCTTGATGATGATTGGCTGAATGTAAACATTTCCAAAAAGCTGGAATTAATTACGTAAGATCTTTACCGGTAAAAGGTATTGCAGATATAGGTCTGCTTTCTGTTGATTAGCACTAAATCAACAATGGAGTCCTGAAATCAGAGACCCTTGCATTCACAAAGCATCATCCACTCTTCCAATTCAAAGATCTCTAAAATATCTTAATTTCATTTAACATTTTGCAGTCTACGAGAACACGAAAGACTTAAAAAACCGTGAACAATCTCTCCTGCTTTCAAAACTTGACAAGATCACCGAAGTCTCGGACATTCCATACCTTCTACTGGTCTTTTAAAAACTACAGATCACTCAAGTCATAACTTTGTTTTAAGTTGTGGAATCAGTATATTAAAGGATTAAATAATGAACACCTTGCAATGAAAAATGCCGAAAAAGCCTTGATACTTAATACTGACGTCTTTGGATTTTGCTTTTATTTAATTTTGGAAATCCAAAAAATTATGCAGAAAAAATTATACAGACAGCCATACTTCACATTATTAACAGATTTTGACACTTCATAAGACAATGCAGTCTCTAAAACATCACAATAATACTAGACTATTTCCGTTGTCTATGATTTATTTTAACATAGCCTTATGCAAGAGAGATCTTTTCCATCAGTGTAAGACCCCATTCCTTTTCCTTCAATTTATATTTCATAGTTTTCAATGTTTTTTTTGTAAACATAGTCCAATGGAAAATTTCTAGCCATTACTTCAGTATACTGACACTAAATTTTAACACTGAATTTCGGCGTCGAAAGCAGGCGTTCCGGCAAAGCTCGTTTGCAATTTGAACCAATCAGTCTGCTGCAACTGGTAACACTACTGACCGAGTCCTCGGACCGTTAAGGCCTACAAGGTGATTGTAACAGAATGTCTAAAGAGGAACGCAAGGTGTAATAGCCAAAAACTGACTGATCCACCTGCATGCTGGAAGGGAAAACAAGGGGCGTGAGATCATTCCAAAACATGACAGCCGATACACCAGTCATGGAACTGCAAATACCTATGTAATAAATGGGTTTGCTAAATGGGTCTTGTGACTGAATTATTGAGATTGTAGCAATGGAATACTTCACGACAGTTAGTGATACGTGTACAAACTTAAAATAATACTTCAGTATTTAAGAAATACTGATGATAGTGTCGATGGCATAAACAAATGATTATTCTGAAATTATGAAATGAATGAAAAAAGAATTGAATGACGCAATGTCATGGGTCTTCACTCTGTAGGGAAAAAGCCTTGGGTATGAAAAATCGTAAACAAAAAAGCGACAGTAAAAGCTAAAAGTTTCATTAATTTCAGATTTTTTCCTGTGTGTGTGTGTGTGTGTGTGAGTCTGCAGTGTGTATATACATAAACATAAAATTATACACTCAACGTGACTCACATCACGACTTTCCAATTTACATTTCCAGTCTGAACCTGATTTAAGGTCAGAACGCGAAGGGCAGGAGAAGGAGATGACTCTCCATGAAATGGACGGGGTAGGATTCAGGTTCCTCGAAGGAAACATTTTATAATTGCCGTCAGTTACTGTGTAAAATAAAGCTTAGTTTTGCAGCCGTAACTGATGTTTTTTGTGATGTCAATCTAAATAAAGAAAGAAAATTATAGTTTTTTTTTTTTATTTTTACTCAGCATATCGACAGAAATTTAAGAACTCATGATTAGCGTATCAAACCTAGTCTCACGAAACGAGAGAGAGAGAGAGAGAGAGAGAGAGAGAGAGAGAGAGAGAGAGAGAGAGAGAGAGATATCACTGGGTTGCCACATCTAACTCACCCTTTTCCCTCTTTCTAGCTCTCATAATTTCACACGACAAATAAATGTGCACTTAGTCACTAAAAAGCAAATTTATCTCATTTTACAAGTCTGAGAAACCAACACGCTCTTCCCGTCTTCAAGAAATACTTCATTTTCTATTACAGCAATTATTTCAAGTTCTCCTCATCGGAATCAATTGGATACACTTACATCCAAACAGAGGACTCTTTCCTTCTTCCTCCTACCTCCCACGGATCTTTCAAGGAGGTGATTTGCAGAATTCTACCTTCGACAACATTACACCGGCTGAGCCAGGTAAAATGTCTGTCCTGCATTTTTGCCGTTGCTGTTTTGTAAAATCAAGTTGACCTTGTGCAAAACCTCGTACAACTGTGAGGGCTAAATTGGGTTCAGTTTATCCTAAAAGGAAAGTCATGGTTAGGTCTGCTCATTGTAAAGAACAAAAATTATTTAACCTGACTTTTATATTTTTCAAATACTATTAGAAATGTTCTGAAATTACATACAGTTATATATATGTATATATATATATACATATATATATATATATATATATATATATATATAGATAGATAGATAGATAGATAGATAGATAGATAGATAATATATATATATATATATATATATATACATATATATATATATACATACATATATATATATATATATATATATATATATATATATATATATATATATATATATATATATATATTCATATATATATACACATATATACATATTATATATACACATACAGCACACAAAAATATTCAGAACTATCAGCATACATACGTAGTTATGTACAAAACCTTTCCTTTCACACAAACGACTGAAATACGAAAAAAAAAAAATCCTCAACGCTATTTCCTGACTCTCAATTAACGTCTTATTTTTTGTGTGTTTGCGTGCATTCCCAGATTCTTCGGAAGACCCAATTCTCCGGAAGGAATCGCAGCTTCAATCACCTGCAAACGGCTGTTACGTGCTCAGGGAACAAAATCGTGTGCCACTAAAACACAATTATGAATGTACCCAACGCACGACCAGCCGCCTTCTCTCCAATACAACAGGAGTTACCAAAGTGTTTGAGTTTATAATTTAATTGGAATCCGTTTCAGTGTATAGTCTTACATGCATTCGGACTCGCTGCTCAGAGAAGTGCCTTGAAACCCGTAACGTGTTTTTACCACGGAGAATGAATATAAGACTTTTTGCTGAACTAAAAGGAGGAACATTAAACAAAAAAGTCTTTCTCAAGTAAAAAATAGTAATAAAATACATTGGAAATACAAAACAAAACTTGCTTGGCTTTAGTAGACGAAATGACTGCAGGACATAGCAATCAATGTCACTGGAAGACATCATTAAATAAAAGGACTAAAGATGAAATCTCGAAAAGAGAGATTGTAAATACAAGGAAAAAAAAAAAAAACACATCTAGCGGAAAAAAATGACTAATTATACTGAAATAAAACTAAAATTCCACAGATGAGAAAGTCTTCGATACGCATGATCCACAGTAACATCACGTTTCAATTCTAGTAACCGAAACGAAGGCTGACCCTATAATGACGATTCCAAGAATAAAGACATCAGGGACAAGACAGCAACAGCGCACTGAGACGTGTATTGAAGGCACGTCTCTTATACGCAAGACATGCACGTCTCATCCTCGAGCGACACGGGGCAAATAACAGGTCAAGGCTTAATTAAATGCAATATACATGGAATGTCGATTTTTTGTTATCGGAAAACAATTATTCACACATATTCTTCTCTTATTTTTCCAGTGAGTGTTTTAACTGAAGGCGGTTTCGCTAAAATTCCGTTACAATCGTGATTTCAAAGTTATTGTTAAAAAAGGAAAGTATACTATTAACTAATACTTAACCAATTATTTCTCCATGGGCAGTCATAGCATCGAATGCTGGTCTGAATGAACAAAAACTTAAGGAAAACAATGAACGTAATAATAATAATAATAATAATAATAAATAATAATAATAATAATAATAATAATAATTGCATAAATATGGAAAACAAATTAAAATATCACTAATCATTAGTTCCATAAAACAAATTGCGAATCAACAATACCAAACCACGAAAAACCGGCGGCACATATTCAAACCAATAAGGAAATAGGCAGTGAGCAAACACTGCTGGTGGAAAATACAACAACATCAACAATAACAATAACTATAATGGCAGAGCCGATAAATGAGATGCCCACGTGAAAATTACAGTAAAATCACACACAAAAAATAAAAGCGAATATCATTCCATGGAAATTCTTCCTCACAATTAACATATGTACAGCATTTAATCGTCAACATAAAAGACATGCTTGAAACTTAAACTATAGAATTAAAACAGCTATTTAGATGTAAAGTAAATTCCCTAGATATGAAGTAACTTTGTTCTTGAATACCTACAGAATACATGTTATTCTAGATGTGAACAAAAAGGTGTAATTGCTTTTACAAAAAAAAAAAAATCTCGAAAAAAAGATTGCATCGTAAGCAATCTTCTTATCTCCTCAACGCCTTTAAAAGAACTCCACTGACGACTTCAAATTACAGTAACCGAGAATAAATACCTGACAGGAATAAAAAAAATAATGTGAACCCTACAAAAACTTGAGAAGATACACTGAGCTACTACTGCACTCCACATACTTCTAATGAAACTATCTTCAGTCCTAGACAGACTGTGTGCATATGTATGTGCGCCCGCGCCTACGCATGCGCACAAAACTCAAGAAACCGCTTATCAAAGTAGGATAACTCTGCTCGTGGAGAACGCTGTACACTAGGATGCTCTTTCCTCAAAAGGCGTTATCATAAATCAGGGGATTTCCTGTACGGTTCAAATTTTAAGAAGTAAAACAAATTAAAAGAAATAAAATATAGGTTCATTCGTCAAGGCATGTAGTGACAGAATATAATGAACACTTAAAAATTGTTTTTCGATTATATAAACTTAACATCTATCCACATATAAACATTTGAACCTAGAACTAAACCAAAGGAAATCAAGACGAAACTGAACCAGCCTTCATGAGTGATAAGACTCCATTTAAATGCAAAAGACCAATGCATTAAAAACGAACATTGCATGAACGTCAGTAATGCATTAAAAGGCAATACTGTATGTACCTTAGTATTTAATAAGCCTATATAAAGTGCAAATGACCTAATGAATAGAAAACCCCTGAACAACCTAAGGATCATCGATTGAAACTCAAAAATGAAAACAATCACTAAAAGGACGACAAAAGATACAAAAAATATACACCAGAGAAAATGTAAAAAGACGTCAAAATCATGAACCCATACAACAGTGACTAAAACTGTATCATTTCCATAAAATTATGCAAATGATGCAAAAGCAAAATGTCATGGATCCGATTACTCCCTCATGTTTCACACGAACACTGGAAATGTAGGACAAGGAGAACAGATGGCAAAGCGTGGGTATACCGGCTTGTTCATTCTCTCTCTCTCTCTCTCTCTCTCTCTCTCTCTCTCTCTCTCTCTCTAAGCCTGTCTTCCTTTCCGTCCCTCCTCCTCCTCCTCCTCTCTCTCTCTCTCTCTCTCTCTCTCTCTTCCGTCTCCCGTTTCTCTTCTTTTCTCTCCCTCCCTCTCTCTCTCTCTCTCTCTCTCTCTCTCTCTCTCCTCTCTCTCTCTCTCTCTCTCTCAACGTTTGTCTTCCTTTCCGTCTCCCCTATCTCTCTTTCTCTCTCTCTCTCTCTCTCTCTCAAAGCCTGTCTTCCTTTCCGTCCCTCCTCCTCTCTCTCTCTCTCTCTCTCTCTCTCTCTCTCTCTCTCTCTCAGTTATAGATTAAATCATTACCTCATCTCATCTGTCGATTAGTCTCTATAATACTGCACCAACAACTCACAGACAGCACGCAAACATATTGCTTAAGAATTTAATAACATTTAATCACTCGCAGTATCAGGTACGGTCCTCAGATAACAGAGAATATATAGTTGGAAAACAAGCTGGAAAATCGTTCAGCGCCGAAGAATGAAAAATGGTGCTCAACATGCTTTTCAAACCAGTCGGGGCTGTTTGCAGGAACACGAAAAATCCGAAGTCAGCCTTAAGGATTTTTGTTGCAACCTGACAGTTTTCACGATCCGCCCTCTTGTATATCGCCTTTTAAAAAAGATCGTGATGCAAGAATTTGATATATGCACTGTCGCGGGGCAAGAAGTCGAGCTATTTGCAATTGTAATAGTATAATAATTAACAGCAGCAATAGTGGTATAAAATAACAGACAACAACAATAATAATAATAATAATAATAATAACAATAATAATAATAATAATAATAATAATAATAATAATAATAATAATAATTATAAGAAGAAGAAGAAGACACACAAAAAGTGAAAGACGAGAAATGGTACAGAAAGGCATATGAAACAAGTTATAATAGTTAGCATGGCCGGATAAATAAAACAAAATGAGTTAAGCTGGTTTGTTCAAGTGCAGAAATAAGAAGGTATATTCAAAATATTAGTGCATTTTCCATATACGTTGGAAAAAATGTAAGCTTACGACACACTGTTGATTACGTAACCAAAGATTATGAAGTAGTTTTGAAGACACAAAATGTTTATCTCGGCCCGGAGTAGAATGGTGACCGTGGATGTGTCGTTGAAGTCAATGTTCACCGGTTTCCCAAGAACCTGATACACTGCTGTAAAACGCCGAGCTTTAGTCATCGTTTTTCTAACCCGTGTTGCTGGTAGATTATGTCTACATTTATTTCTATCTAATTATTTACCTTTTGGATTGCTGCATATGAAATATAAAAGATTTTCTTTAAAAAGAGGTGCTTCTTTCCTTAGACTTTTTTTTACGCTAAACAAGACTCGAGGTGTTTATGATTACAAGCAGCAGCTACAATAATATAATAAATCATTTGGGTAAATGTTTAAATAATTCCAGATGAAGAGATATTTCTCTCCTTAGAATTCCTTTACATGAAACAACCCTCGAGGTGCTTATGATGACCAATAATAATAATAATAATAATAATAATAATAATAATAATAATAATAATAATAATAATAATAATAATAATAATAAATCAACAAGGTAAATATTAAAATAACTCCAAAAATGTTAACATGATGGAAATTTATAATATCCCACTTACACCGACGGTGATGAAATTATTATTTCACACCAAAAATACGAGGCCATCAAACAAGCTACTGAATGTCCATCCAGAGAGTATTAAAGAATTAAGACCATAAATCATATCGCCAGGTCCGATCCCCGGGGGGACAGGGGACACGTGTCTCCAACCATCCTACAGTTAAAAACAGTTACCACTTCTCTGATGTAAATATACATTTCAGATTCCGATCACAAAACACTTGGTTCACTCACCTGCGAAATCTTACTTTAGATAGTTGTCGCTGTATTAAGACAAACCTTTCACTTTGCTTACCGCAGATGTAGTTCAACGAGTCATTTTCAGTGACTTACATAAAATTTCTTTATAAAATTCCTATGAGTCATTAGACGGACTTGGCACAGGTTACTGTGGTTCTTGAGGACAAAACGACACAAAAAATAAAGTACTTAAATATTTGCCCTTAAATAACATGACAACTAAAGCAAAACAATTATATATTTAATGTCCCGTTACACGAATGTCTGCTCTTTGTATTAAAAATAATTTAAATTCTCAGCTTTCTGAGGGTACGCTCCTTTTTTTTTAAATGACGAAAATATCGAAAAACCTAATCTATATAATCATGCAAAAACTATTGTTCTTCAACATAAAACCTAAATGTGCCTCCACTCTTCTCCAGTGTGAGCTTGTTCTGTAGGTTATTGGCCTTTTTGCCTTTATCAGTAAAACTGATAATAATGAATAATCATCAAGGATTAATTTGCCCATTTTGGTCATTTCCCAAAACGGACGATGAACTAATAAAAATAAATGTTATTATCCTTTACCAAATATAAGAGAGAGAGAGAGAGAGAGAGAGAGAGAGAGAGTTGTTCTTTTCTCCCTGGAGCAAAATACATTTTCGGGAAAAGTAAAATGATGACAGTAACAATCATGGAATAATAAATTCTTTCCTTCGTATTTTTCGATGCCAAGAGCACAGCGTATTTCTTTATGGAGTATATTCCCATGTTAAAAATGATCAGCTTGGGTCCTGGTAAATATATATTTTCTGAGAAAATATTACACGTGCATTTACACACACACACACACACACACACACACACACACACACACACACACACACACATATATATATATATATATATATATATATATATATATATATATATATATATATATATATATATACTGTATATATATATATATGTATATGTGTATGTATGTCGCTAAAAAGGGAATTAAAATTCAATTATTTTCTATATCCCTTGTCTTTGTCTGTCTCTAAAAATCAAAAACCAACTGAAATAAATTTATTACTACATTCAAGAAACATTATTATATTCATGACCACTTCTCTAATAAACGCCAACATCGTATTCTCCCTCACAAAAGAAAATATATCAGGAGATTTTGTATACTTCTCTCCAGATCATAAATAAGCAAACTAAGCACAATCATTCTTCAAATCTCAAACAAGTTTATCTGGCAGTCGTGCCAATGTTCTCACAATCTTCTCTGGTAGTCGCGTCGAAAACGTGTGTGTGTATTTTGAGAGAGAGAGAGAGAGAGAGAGAGAGAGAGAGAGAGAGAGAGAGAGAGAGAGGACCGGTAAAGGTGTTTTAGTCAAATCATCAAGGTTGCGCAACAGAAGTATTCAGAATGACAAACATTTGTGTGAACAACATTTATATGAATATATACATGTAGGCATTAAAAACATTTTTAATAATCGTCTAACGGAATCAAATCTGAACATTTCCTACGAAACAAATAAAAAAAAATAACCAAAGAAATTTGTACTGTGACCTGAGAAAGCACAGGTTACTTAACTATGAACATTTGAGCATTGCTCATAAAAAGGAAACAATTTAGCAAGGTCTAAACACGTACGTGAAAAAACTGTTACGTAAACAAAATATAAAGGGTAATAAAAGTATA